>NW_017536952.1:75410-88037 GCF_001853355.1 Bactrocera latifrons | reverse complement strand
AATTCACAGCGTCTAATTGGCACCGCAAGACAGATAACGGCATACCATTCACTCAGTAACGTTGAGAATAATCCAGTTCTTGGAATGTACATAACGGTGTTTTTAAAACTTTTGTTGAAACTAGTTGTTTCAACGATTTTAGCTCTAAATTGTTACTGTACCTAAACTTTATTGATTCACTGTATGTATGTAAGAAATTATTAGCACAGAAGTCGCGCATATTGAGCGCTGGCCGATGTGAACCACGAGCCACATACGCGAATTCAGTGTAACGTTGCGAGTCTTAGAGGACACATCGTTGTAACTCGAATACGAAAATTAATTTGTTAAGACAAAAGGGGACAAAAAAACAATAGTGAATAATTAACATTGAATGTTTTTTTTTTGTTATTTACAGGTAGGATAAGTTCTATATTGTTATTTTAGTCTGAGTATAATTAAGTTTGTATAAAATAATAAAAATTCTGTTATTTACGGAAAAACAATTCTTGTAGTTATCACTACATATTATAAAACAACAAACAATTCTTGTAGTTATCCCTACATATTATAAAACAACATTCTCGTTGTAATTCACAATGGACAATCTGCAGTTCACATTCACGATGCTATCTACTACAGACGAAACAAAGACATTAGTACTATGCGTAACCAGCATTGCCACTCCAGATGACCGAACTTTCGAATTGCCTCTCAACTACCTCGATTCAGCATTTCACGAGGAATTGAGAAAAACATCGGCATTTACTAAGGTAAAGAAATCGATAAGTAAAAAAGGGCAATATAGGAAAGTTTGGATTGATTTAACTAAGGAATTGCAGAATGTGTATCTAGATGAAACAAATAATTTACAATTCAAAGATGTATATTTAGAAGAAAAAGAAGAGGCTGAAAGTAATGATATTGTAAATGGTTCAAATCAATCATTGATACAAGTATTAGAAAAGTTGGCAAAATAGCTAAAGAATTTACGATTGAGAAATTCAATGGAAAGAATTCAAATGCAGGTCAGTGGATGACTAGTTTTGAAACAGAATGCGAAAGATTTGATGTAACTAAAGATGATAAACGAATTGAACTCTTAAAATCATTTATGGAGAAGGTGCTACAGATTGGTATAGTTGTACTCTCTTGAAATTAACTGTTAACGCACGTTGGGTCGATTGGAGAAATAATTTTTGTGATACATTTGCAAATAAGGGATGGTTTTCAATAAGATATGCAATGCAATTTAAATATCAGACTGGTCCTCTTCTAGAAAATGCAGTAAAAAAAGAAAAATTGTTATTAGAAGTACGAAAATCTATTGATATTGGGACATTATTTGATCTGATTGCTCTTGGTTTGCCGAATTTTATAGCTGATAGAATTGACGGAGGAAAATTAACAAAGACGGAAGAGTTATATAGTGAAATAGGGAAACTGGAACATTTGGTTCAGAAAAAAGAGTACAGATGGAATTAAAAGTAAGTAATTATATCAATAAGGAAAAATCAGAGAAAGTACCATGTGAAATATGCAAAAGCAAAGGTAAAGGTTCACGATTCCATCCAGAAGCTAAATGTTGGTTCAAGAATGAGGAAAAAACCATCAAATATGTCAATAATTCAGTTTAAGAAGTAGAATTAAGTGATAATAATCCAAAAAACTAATAATCCCACCATTAATTCGACTTGAGATAACTTTGAATGATACTTTAAAGATAAACACTATTTATGATTCAGGCTCAAATGTTTCATTAATAAATTCAAAATTAGTTCAATTGAAACAAAAGAGATCTGATTTGAAACAAAAAGTTAACTTAAGAACAATTAATGGTGTGTACAAGTCAGAAGAACTGATAAAAATCAAAGGAAGAATACTGGATATAGAAAAATATATTGATGTATTCTTAACTGATAGTGAAAACTTTAAATATGATTTTGTGATAGGATTGGATTGCATACAGAAGTTCAAATTGATTCAAAATGAAAAACTACAAATATAATAGAAAAGATCTAATCCCATAAAGAAATATACCTGTCTCTTATACACATCTAGATGTGTATAAGAGACAGCAATAGATTTATTACAACGTGAAAATACTGCAATATTACCAAAAGAATTGAGAATTAGAGAAGACGATAATGCCCTAGAAAACGATAGAATAAAGGCTCTTGAAAATAGCATAAGGAACCACAATTATAATAAAAGTTTATATGATAAAAATAGGAAGGATTATAATTTTGATGTTGGGGACTTGGTGTATGTTGAAAATGGAAACCGATTAAGCCGAAGAAAATTAGATGAATTAAGAATTGGACCATACAAAATTTTAAAGAAAAGTTCGACATCAATGTATGAAATTGATACAGGACATAGGAAAGCAGAATCAAACTTATTTCATATCTCTAAACTTATTCCGACTCCGAACATCCCAAATACAAATAACGTGTAACCTGATCTTATATGTAATTTACTACTGAAATTTTGTATAAAAATTTCTATTTTAAGGGGGGAGATATAAGAAATTATTAGCACATAAGTCGCGCATATTGCGCGCTGGCCGATGTGAGCCACGAACCACATACGCGAATTCAGTGTAACGTTGCGAGTCTTAGAGGACACATCGTTGTAACTCGAATAAGAAAATTAATTTGTTAAAAAAAAGGGGACAAAAAACAATAGTGARTAACTAATATTGAATGTTGTTTTTTTGTTATTTACAGGTAGGATAAGTTCAATATTGTTATTTTAGTCTGAGTATAATTAAGTTTGTATAAAATAATAAAAATTCTGTTATTTACAGAAAAACAATTCTTGTAGTTATCACTACATATTATATGTATTTTTCAAAAAATTACTTTATATATATTATAAATATATGTTTACATAAACAAACATGAATTTAAAGCTAATAAATCAAGTTAAACAAAAATTTTAACCTTAATATAGTGAACAGCCTCGATACTGCGCACAGACCTTGCAGAAATTAGTTCACTATATCCAGACTCCACTGTTCCACTGCAAAATTCATCTTTTTTGAAGTTGGACTAAAAATTTTAAAAAAATTCTCAAAAATGTTTTTCAAAGGGTAGAAAAGGATGGATAAGTTTCAGCAAAATCTAAAGAGGTCGGGTTCAAAAGTGGTCGATTTGGTATGGAATACCCTATATATGTGACCTGGTCTTCGGAAAGGGGGCTTAGGTGTCAAAAAATCCAAAAAATCAATTTTCACTTTTTAGTTGATTCGGATGGACGATAAGATTTTTAGCAGCTTTTTCCCAGAAAACTATTTTTCGCACGTAGACCAGGTCACATATGTTAAATATTTAGTTAAAATAATAATTTTGTTAATAATAATTACTAGTAATAATACGTCAGCTGACGATTATGGTAATTAGAGTAGTTCAGCTATATTTTTACATATATAATTTATATGACACTGCTGAATAAGCGCAACAGAGACGTACACGTGAAAAGTGATTGGAATCTTCACGTGGCCTATGGCGTGCTCACTACTTTTGAAAGTTTCAAAAGCTACTGTTTCAGTAGTTTTTTTCACCACTTTTGGCTGGCAGGGTTAGGCAGTTTTTATTGTATATAGGCATCTTTTTCCTAAAAGGCTGTATGTGTGAAAAATCATATAATATTGAAGCTAATGTTGCCCAACAAATATTACAACTCTTTGATTTGTTTGGGAGCATATACGGACACCATTTAGTTAGTTATAACCTGCATGGTATACTGCATTTAACTGACAGCACTAATCAATTCGGTCCTCTGGGTCAATTTTCAGCCTATATTTATGTAAGTTTAAAAACCATTAAGATATCTGAGGTGTCGCGAGGTACATACTTAGTTTGTCATGAACGTTTGAACTTGTAAGTTGTTTATAGTTAATTTTGTGATAGGATTGGATTGCATACAGAAGTTCAAATTGATTCAAAATGAAAAACTACAAATATAATAGAAAAGATCTAATCCCATAAAGAAATATACACATGAAATAAACTTCAATGAACATGTAAATTTGGACAGTTTTAATGTTTTAACAAATCACTTGAATTATTATGAAGAGAAAATAATACAGAATCTTACAGATAAATATTAGAATATATTTGCAAAAGATAAATACGATATAGGCGTTGTGAAAGACTATGAAGCCAGAATAGATCTGGTAATTGATAAATATTGTAGCAAACGGCCTTATCGATGCACAATTGAAGATAAAAAAGAAATAGAAGAACAATTATCACAGCTACTTAAAAGAAATCTAGTAGAAGAATCGTATAGTCCTTTTGCTGCTCTAGTTACGTTAGCATATAAAAGAGATGAAAATAAAAGATCAAGATTATGCATAGATTTTAGAGATTTAAATAAAATAGTAGTTCCTCAATCACAACCATTCCCATTGATTGATGATTTGGTTATAAAAACAAGAAACTGCAAAACTTGACATAAATTCAGCGTTTTGGTCTATTCCATTAAGAATCGAAGATAGAAGAAAAACCGCATTTGTAACCCAAGAGGGGCAATTTCAATGGACTTGCTTACCGGTCGGGTTGAAAACTTCGCCAGCGATATTTCAAAGAATATTGAGCAATATAATAAGAAAACACAATCTATCAAATTTCACAGTAAACTACATTGATGACATATTAATTTTTTCAAAATCATTCAAAGAACATATATGTAGATCATTTGTCACAACTATTGGAAGCAATACTATAATAAGGATTTAGATTAAAACTTTCAAAATGTACTTTTACATTAGAATCAGTTCAATATTTAGGTCATGTTATCAAATATAACTCAATTTCACTATTAAAAGATAATCTGATTTCAATTCGAAATTTTCCAAATCCGAAAAATTAAAAGAATATTAGGCAATTCCTAGGAAAAATCAATTTTAATAATGAATATGTGCCGAAAATCTCAATAATACTAGAACCTTTGCATAATTTATTACGAAAAGGACAAAAATTCAATTGGTCTGACGACTGTCAAAAAGCTTTTGATTACATGAAAAATTTCCTTTGTACACAACCTGTGTTAGCTATTTTTGATCCAGACCTGCCAATACATATATATACAGACGCACGTTTGCATGGAATAGGAGCTGTATTAAAACAACCACAACCAAACAAAATTGAAAAAGCAGTAGCGTATATTTCAAAAAAATTAAATGAGTCACCAAAGAGAAGCTATTTATCTAGAATGCTTAGCAATTAAAGAATCAGTAAAATACTGGCAACACTGGCTTATAAACAGATCATTTAAAGTATTTTCTGACCACAAACCACTCGAAAAAATGAATATCAAAGCTAGAACAGATGAAGAGTTAGGTGACCTCACTTATTAYTTATCACAATATGATTTTCAAATAATATACCGCCCAGGCAAAGATAATTTAGAAGCAGACTGTTTGAGTAGAAATCCAGTGTTAGAACCGCAAGAAAACGATTATGAACAATTAAAAATTGTGAATTTGATAAGAATAGAAGACATTCTTGATGCTCAAAAGAAAAATCATGATATAATCTCTAACAAAGATAGATTACTTATAAGAAATAATGTATATTATAAAAAAACTCGAAAGAAAGAAATTTTACTGTCAGAGGAATTTTGTAAGAACTTTATTAAAGACATTCATAAAACTTTCTGTCACATTGGTGTAAATCAAATGCAAAACAAAGTCTTACCATATTATACAGCGAAAAATATTTTAAAACATATAAAAGAAATATGTAAAGAGTGCGAAATTTGTACAAAAAACAAGTCAAGAGGACAAGATAAAATTGGATTAATGTCTCATCTTGGTCCCGCAAAACAACCACTCGAAATAGTTTCCATAGACACCATAGGTGGATTCGGTGGTTCACGGTCGACAAAAAAATATCTACATCTTCTTGGTGATCATTTCACAAGATTCGCTTACATATTAACGTCAAAAACACAAAATGCCAATGATTTTATAAAATTGACAGGAAACGTGCTAAAAGAACACGAAATACAAATGATTCTAACAGATCAATACCCAGGCATCAATTCTAGAGAATTTAAAAACTATCTAGAAAAAAATAATATTACAATGATTTTCACAGCAGTAAATGCACCATTTTCTAACGGCCTAAATGAAAGACTTAATCAAACTTTAGTCAATTAAATCATATGCACAATCAATGATGAAAATAATAAATTAGCATGGACAACTGTTGCGCACAACTGTGTAGATAAATATAATGAAACAGAACACACAGTCACTAAGTTCAGTCCAAAATATTTATTACAAGGTGAAAATACTGCAATATTACCAAAAGAATTGAGAATTAGAGAAGACGATAATGCCCTAGAAAACGATAGAATAAAGNTGTAAGTTTAAAAACCATTAAGATATCTGAGGTGTCGCGAGGTACATACTTAGTTTGTCATGAACGTTTGAACTTGTAAGTTGTTTATAGTTAATGTGTTATAAAATGTTAACAAAGCAGAAAAAATCATGGCAAATATAATTAAGTTTGCATCAAAAAGCTGATATTTTAAGAAAAATCGATGAAAGTATTTGTGGGAATCAATTGTCGCTGGGTTATAATGTATCCATTTCAGAAATAAAGAAAATCTTTATGAAATTTTGGAGGCAATGGCAAACACACAAGGAGCTGCAACCAAGAAAACCTTACATAAATCAGAATATCCTGTTCTTGAGGCAACGTTGTATAAATGGCTCTTAAGCCAGGGACAACGTAATTGTGCAATAAGTGGTCCAATTTTATAGGCAAAAGTCAAGCTCAAATTTGCCAAATTGCAGTATTATAAACGGTACTTTATCCGCCAATTAAAAATTTGTGGGGAATTTCTGTGAAGCGACAAGTCAGAAATAACACCGTTCATTCATACTTCGCATAAGTTGAAACCATTGATAATTGGAAATCCGCAAATCCTCGTTGCTTCAAAGGGTTGAAAACCCATTGGAATAGGCTAACTTGCAAAAGTCCTGGATGAATTCAGAGCTATTCTTCCGCTAGTTCCATTATTCGTTTATTAAGCAGGTAATTTTTTTTTATCATTTTAAATTTTTAAGTGTGCCAAAATATTTTTCAGGTTTGCAAATTTTCTGCTGAAAATAATTTACCACCAAGGGCGTTATTGCTGATTGCTGCACATAAACCAATTGACAATTTGCAGTCAGATGATGGAAACATTGCATCCCATTAGACTGCTTAAGTTGGGATAACGGGCTAAACTGTTATGAAACATTGTAGCACAAGAAAACGTTTCGGTTGAGAAGATTCTGAAAATACATTCAATTCGTGATGCCATCTTGCTGCTTAAATCAGCATGGGATGAATTGCAACGACCTGTGCTTAAAAAAGCTTGGAAAAA
This sequence comes from Bactrocera latifrons, assembly GCF_001853355.1. Taxonomy (NCBI): domain Eukaryota; kingdom Metazoa; phylum Arthropoda; class Insecta; order Diptera; family Tephritidae; genus Bactrocera; species Bactrocera latifrons. Next base: position 80,672 of record NW_017536952.1, on the reverse strand, counting down.
TATAAAACAGTGGGAAGATGATCAATATGAAAGCGAAGACGAAAATCCTGAGTGGTGTTGACGTCAGCAGAGAAGACATCGAAAATTGGAACGGCGACTCAACTACTTAAGATGATGAAGATTTCGAAGTGTCTGGCAATTAAGTTGAAGAACCAGTTATCGAGGAAGATATGCAACAGCAGAAAGTGAGTTTTTCGGAAGCAATTGAATCAATACCTTGATAAAGTGGTATGAAAACAATAATGATTCAAATCGGATATCACATCTTATTAATATGCACACGAAAATTGTCTACAAATATTACACAAAATGAAAGAACCAGTCTCGACCACTTCTTTAAAAGCCCTTGCAAAATAAATTTGTACATGTGTATGTATAATGTGAAAAAGTAAAAACTAAATCTAAGTTTATATCACGTATTATAATAGCAAGTAAATAATTCGGTAAAGTAAAACACCCTTGGAATATTTTTTTTAACTCTTTAGCGATTCTACTATACTTATATAACTGGGACGGTAGGGGTGGGACACTGCTCTTCAAATTTCTGCTGGTTTCTAACTGAGCCACCAAATTAATCAAGTTAATATAAATTCAAATAGCAAATGATATATTTAATTTAAACAATGACCTATAAAAATAATTACAAAAATATGAATAACTAGAATAATTAATAGAAAAATAAAGTTATTTTTATTTTTTTTTTTTGATATTCGAACTCGAGCCTCCGAAATACCAAGCCGTGAGTTTAACCACTAGGCTAATGCGGCATGCATCATCGTACTTTCCTAAAAGCAGTTTTATCCATTTGCCTTCAATTTAACTAAAGTGTGAGAAAGAAGACATAGTTTTATTATAGCAGAAAATATGTGAGCGAAAGTTTTGGGAGGATTCTGGATTCGCCTTTAGGAACGTGATGAGAAGAGTGACAATTAAATTGGCACTTGTTACCGGCATGTCACTAGGTAACATGACCGTCACTGTTCTAAGTAGGTATCCCACAAGCAAAAACTACAAACATAGTTATATGAAAGCTCGTCGCAAACAGCATAAGCATCACAAATCAATATTGCAGCAAAAAGTAACAAAATTGGCAACATAGTTAATATCGCTTTTCTTTGGCAAAACTGCGGAGCGATCGTCCGTTTCTGCTTTTCGGCACAGCTCGGACCAACAACATAATGTTGTTAGGCTTTGTCGTCACGTCAGTTCTTCGACACAATTACTTTTTGACAAAACGTGAGCTTCGGACATTCCTTGTCCGTGACAACAGAGATGCGAGAATATGTGTGCGGCAATTGTTATTTCCATATAAATGTTTGTACATATGCGGCTCGTATTTGCATTTGTAATCATACAGACAAATGCTCCAAAAATTTTATTTTGCTTGTCTATGCGCAAGAAATAAGTTTTATTGGAATATATTGTATGTACATACAATATATACACTCGGCAAAAAAAAAACACATGCACTCTACACAGTGCTTTTATATAGCGCAAAACTTGGATTCATAAGATTCTAAGTTAAACATTTTCTTTGAGGGTCAACCACTTTTATTTGGTTTATGTTTCAAGGGTTTTTATATGAAAAACGTATAGTTTAACACTTATTATAGTGAAAAATGTAAAAACACGCGCATAAAAAAACACTGAAATAAATTTTGTTATCAACAATAATGTAATTTTGAACAAGTCATTTACATATTTTTGCTTTATATGATTTTTATTTAGCATTAGAATACATAACATAACACAGTTTGTATAAAAAAATTCTTAGTATTTTGTAGAACACCCCTTCTCCTAATAACCTGGGATATTTGTTTATGCATGGATTCAAAAAGGGGTTGAAGATAATTTTTATTGATTTCTTCATTCCGCACAGCTTCAATGATGTTTTCTATTTCTTTTAGGCTTTTTGAACGCTTTTCTCTTATCATTTTGCCCAAATAATGCCAGCAGTTATCAATGGAATTGGGATCTGGACTGTTTCCTGGCCACGTGAGAGACCCTATTCCATACAAATCCTTTTGTTTTGAAGTATCTGTAATAAATTATTGAAAAATCTTTTTCAATATTTTAATACTTTGGCTACCAACAAATTAAAATTCGATTCATCGGAAAACATAACATTTCTCCAATCTGATTAGTCCATGTTGTGTGTAATTTTGTCCACTCTAGTCGCTTTTTCTTCATTCTGGTAATGAGAAGTGGCTTTTTGGCTGGCCGTCACTCTCGGAATCGAAAATTATTCAGCACATTTCACATAGAACTTTTAGTTATTTTCACCCCAGTGGTTTCGTAAAATCTTGCATTGATTGTTTCAGCAGCACGAACGCGATCGCTAATGCACATCCGTTTAATTTGTCCTTCTTGACGAGTTTTCGGACGTCCGCTGCGCTTTTTTCGAGATAATCAATTAAAATACGTATAATTTTTAATTATAATACGAACGTTCCAATCCCTTAAGCCAATTTCACAAGCTATTTGATCCTTGGATAGTTTATTTTATTTAAAGCTATGATTTCTGCTTTCTTTTTTGTTGAGCACACCATGTTCAACTTGTTTTCACAACTTATTCAAAAGAAAATACCGAAAATTCTGTAATAAACACGTGCGGACGCTAACTTTTTAAAAATAAAGGTAAAATAATGTAGTCACATGATAAAACAGCAATAAGGTAAATAGTGAATTTTGAGCAAATAGTGGCAATTAAAATAGAAATATTAGAAAAATTTCGACTGCTTTTTCGCTTAGTGTGTTTTCAAATAGTTAATTCATTTAATGCATATACAAGGTGCGTTCCAAAGTAAACAGGACTTTTTGAATCTAGAATCGACTGGTGCATTAGAATCTACTATCTTTATCGATTGTCCAATGATTTTATGATATTTCATTGATTGGAAGTGAAGCTATTGCATTTTAAGTGTTAGTATGCTTTTGTCATGGATAATATGATACGAGACTCTTTGATTCGAGAGAAAGCTGTCAAAACTCGCATTTTTTGTGACATTTGCCAATGATGCCAAAATATTAGATTGGGTATTTAATAAATTATACAAAACACTAAATTAAACACTTTGAAAATGCATACATATATAAATGCTAAAATGCTAAATCATTAATTAATTTACATAAACATTTATTTTGCCAAAATATGTTCCCACAGTTCAATGAAATTTCATTTCACACTAATTTCTTCAGATAATTATAGCGGTTTACTTCTGGCATCCCGCCTTTTCTGAAATCAACTGTCAGGAATTCCCTGAGATCCATCGCTGTCAAATAATCAGGGAACGCGTTTGAGAGAAAAAGAAAGCCAATGCTAAAGTCTCGTATCATATTATCCATGCTTTTGTTATCGATGCGAAAATGAGCTTCGAACAAAAAAAGAACATTAAATTTTGTTGTTTTTGCCGATCAACATGTGGGCCAATCAAAATCCGTGATCACCGGAAATTCCATTAAAATAGTGCGTGAAATCATCATTTAAACTCATGGAAATGAAATTGAACATCTCCAAAACATCGATTTATCGCATTTTGACCGAATATTTGGGCTCACGAAAGGTGTGGGCCCGGTTTGTTCCGCACAAATTGACTGACGATCAAAACTTGCTCAGAATCCAAGATTCGAAGAACGTTTGTGACCGTTTATTTGACCAAAAATAACATTTTAACCATTAACCACTCCTCCTATTCACCTGGTGTGGCACCGTACGACTTCTTCCTTTTCGGAAAAATATATTTGCCCATGAGAGGAAAGCGTTATGAAAACGTGGAGGCCATTCAAAAGGCTTGCACCGGAATACTAACGGCCATACCGGCCAACGAGCTAAAACACTCGTTCGACATGCTTTTAGACCGTGCTAAAAGCTGTTTTGAAGCAGGAGATTATTTTGAATAAAATATGTTGATTTTCCCGAAAAAACAATTTGTCCTGCTTTTTTTTAAGTCCTCTTAACTTTGGAATGCACCTTGTATATGTATTTTTTTGATGTCGAAACTTGTTAGCAAGCCAAAAGAATCAAAATATGCTGATCTCTAAATATATCTACACATATTTGTACATTATATATCCACACCCTGGTTGAGATAAAATGTTGATTGCACATACATAGAAATGCCGACGACAAAACGCAATTCTATTCTTGTTTGATTCCCTCATAGAGTTATTGCATGAATTGTCTGAAGAAATAATATACATATATCCAAGTATTTTTTTCAACTGCTACTTTTTAACTTGTAACAGAGATAAATTCATAAAAAATACAAAAGCAAAAAATTATAAACATTTTAAGAAATTAGAAAGTGCATGGAAAAAATAGAATTCATTCCCGGTTGCTCAACAATATTCCCTGGTTGAATATGCTATGAATTCCATCGTAGTGAGGGGAGTAATTCTATTGACAATATAGAGAAGCAAATGACAGTACTGGCAACGGTATTGGGTTTAATGAATGACCAGCCAGTGTGGGTTAAAGACGACTTTCAAGCCGATATTTTAATAGAACTCTATCGCTTACCTTGTAAAAATATGGAGACTTAAAATTTGAAATTTGATCATAATATGGCCTGCTTTCCCAAAGTCAGACAACGGTTAAAAATTCTACAAATTAATATATTTAAATAAAGCCAATAATAACAATAATATTACATTAGTAAATGTATAAATGTATAAAAATGTACCTTTTTATAACTTGTCAATTCTCAGAGCAGTTTAGATAGTAACATAATTTAATATACATATAACTTTATTATTACTTTTTGGTGTTTTCATTGTTCAATTTATTTATCCAAACATTTTTTCATAAAAATATAGTGCACCAAATCAAGGACTCTTAAATTATCAGCGCAATGTAATTTAAAGGGAAAATCTATAGATAGAGCTTTTGTCAAACTATCGAGTGGTCCGAGTGTCGATAGTTTTCTAGTTCTATAACAAACACCATTTTTATGAATAATACTCAAAATGATCACAGAAAGCAAGTTGACATACGTTGGTATCGTGTGACTCGAAACAGAGAACGTCTATCATAGAGAARGTTCACGGCACGGAGGTCGTAAAAATATTTTTGGCTAACTCGGTCGAGATGAGCCAGTTTCACCATTGCCAGCTCGGCAGGAGAAATTTTAACATTTTCGTTTGAACAGAGCTGAGCGTGAAATAAAAATTATGCTTAAAACTATATATTGCTCTAACAGACGTATGTTCGCTCTTTTGATTCGTAGTTACATATGTATATAACAAACTACCATAATATTATTA
>NW_017536952.1:71182-74085 GCF_001853355.1 Bactrocera latifrons | reverse complement strand
GTATAATAAACTGGTGATGCAAATAATTAAGTGCATAGCCCTAGCTTTAATATAAATATAAGTACTTCTAAACTAGATGCAGGGGGCAGTTGTTGATTAAAACTCAATAAACGCGGAACCGCTGTCCGCCTAAAACTAAAATTGTAAACGTAAAGTTTTGTATAATATACCGCGTAAAGCGTGAAATCCAAAAAAAATAAAAAATTTTTTGTAACGCGTAAAGCATAGAACGTCGTATACCTAAAAAGTACCGGTAGTGCGCGAGTGGAAAAATCTGTGGTAAAATCAAGTGAAATACAGTAAAAACGTTAACTTTGTGCTGTGACCTTTAAGTGATAAACTAGTGACAGTGTGCTAGTGCCACCCTGCAGCAAATTACCCAAAACTGAAGAAACAAAAAACCGCAGTTGTGAAGGCCCCTTAGGAGCTTCGGCAAAAAGGTGGTATTATGTACCAACCTACACTGTAGAAGAAAAAAAAATTAAAACTGATAGTTAAAATAACGAAGATAACTAATTAAATTTATCGTCACCATAAAAAAAAGCCTGAAAAGCGACAAGCAAAGTGACAATATAAACAATTAAAATACATTCTAAAACAAACTATTTAAAGCTAAAAAAAGGCTTCAAAATCAAACTCCTAAGGGAAACAGTGAGAAAAAATTAGTACAATAAAAAAGTACTAAAATCAGCTATAGCCAACAATTGTACTATCCCCAGCGACTACAACCGTTATATCTATACCAAGAATTGCATCAATCAACATCTCAAGAGGACACCAGCCCTGAGAAGAACATCAGCATCCAGGAAGCAGGATCAATATTAAAGTAAGAAAAAATTTTAAAGTAACAAAATTATATTAACAATTATAAGATGGCAAATCCAGACAATCTTGTCCGCCCCTCAATTCTCCAAAATWAKGCAACACCTACTCCTCAGGCGGCGCGAAACGCTCAATTGAGCATTGACGACTTAACGACTCTCATAGGAAACATAGCAACAGACATTTTTAGGCAACAAGGACCACAAGTAGTACAGGCAGCTCTTAATCCAAATTCTAGTTTGTCTTTAGCAACTGACCAAACTATAGAAGAAACCCACTGGACAAATTTAATAGACTTAGATAGGATACCCGACGTCGTTAAATGTTTGAAAGAATTTTCCGGTAACGCAGGCGAAATTAATTCATGGAGGAAAAGCATAGATCGGATCCTAATAATATACGAACCCCTAAGAGGAACCCCAAAGTATTACGGTATTCTTAGCGTGGTTAGGAATAAAATAGTGGGCAACGCAGACATGGCGCTAGAATCTTATAACACGCCTCTCGACTGGTCTGCTATAACAAAATGTCTTTCTATGCATTACGCCGACAAACGCGACCTGTCCACACTATAATACCAAATGACCACTCTTATACAGGGACGAAATACAGTCGCAGAATTTTACGCTAGTTTACAAACATCTGTCCTTAATTTTAGATAAAGTAGGTTGTCTCGAAATGAGTAATGAATCCTTGCGTATGATGACACAATCCTACAGGGACAGAACATTAGATACCTTCATAAGAGGGCTGAATGGCGACCTCCCAAGGCTGCTAGGAATAAGGGAACCTGTTGACCTGCCCCAGGCCCTTCACCTATGTCTTAAGTTAGACAACCAAAATTTCCGCACGACTCATGCGCATACCTTAAAAAGAACGTACCAAAATAATCAAACCTTTTCAAGAAGGTACCCAATACAAACTCAAAGGCAAGAGTTTTACCCTCAATTGGCACATATGCCACAAATATACCAATTGGACAGGCMACAACCGCCTGCACAAATCCCAAATATAAACGCTCCCCCCAGGCCACCTAGACCTCAACCAAGGCCAGAGCCTATGGAAGTTGACCAGAGTATACACTCGCGTAGAATTAATTATATGAATAGGTCACATCGGAACCAACTCCAAGGCAAGAGACCGCCATCGGTCACTAATTATCAGCCAAACAAAAATCAGAGGACTTTCCACATAGATACAACGGCGGTCGAGCAAAGCGAAGATGGAAGTGTTCAATACCGAGGATAAAATAAGATTTTACCTAATGCCTTGAATGAAAATATTTGATGGTATTTTAGGGAACGATACGCTTAGAGCACTAAAAGCAATAATACACACCGACAAAAATTATATGGTATTAAGAAACGGTTTTACTGTTAGCCTTAAACAGCTTCCTTCGCAAAGTGTCAACGTTATTAACATAAAAGAAGAAAATTTGTCTCCTAAACAGAGAGATGTTATGAGAAAAATCGTGAATACACATCCCAGGCTCTTCTCCGAGCCCGACGAGAAACTTACTTATACGACTAAAGTCGTTGGACAAATCCGGACTATCAATGACTCTTCTGTTTACACGAGATTCTATCCCTATCCAGCATCATTAAAAAGTGAGGTAGAATCGCAAGTAGAAAAACATTTAAAGGATGGTATTATACGACCCTCTAGGTCACCGTACAACTCCCCTGTGTGGATTGTACCTAAGAAAGCAGACAAACAGTACCGCATGGTCATAGATTTTAGGAAACTAAATGYTGYCACAACCGCGGACAGATATCCAATACCCGAGATATCAGAAGTTATATCTCAACTGGGAAACAGCAATTTCTTTTCGGTTCTCGACTTAAAAAGTGGTTTTGGTTTTCACCAGAGCTGGATGATATACTCCGAGAACACATTGTCTATATTGACGACATCATCATTTTTAGTAAAACCCAAGAAGAACACTTTAATCACATAAAAATAATATTTAAAACCTTTGAAAAAGCCAACATGAAGGTCCAGTTGGACAAGTGTAATTTTTTTAAAAAAGAAGCAGAATTTCTTGGCTACGTTATCACCCCGGATGGAGTAAAAACCAATCC
>NW_017536952.1:53983-69202 GCF_001853355.1 Bactrocera latifrons | reverse complement strand
TTTTTCTTTTCTTTCCCTAGAAAAATGAGCACAGCAATAAGACTTTTGGTCATAATAATGACGATTCTCACCACCGTAGCACAACAAATCGACATACAAGACTTGACAAATAATAACGGATATATTCCCGTCAAGACGGAGGAAATAAAAGTAATCGATCACTATAGCAAAATTCTTCATATTGTTAATATAACTGCGTACGAGGACACAGTGACACTAATCCTACACAACATACAAGGACTAACCGCCAATAGAATAGAAAGCAAGCACTTACTGGACACAGTCAATAAGAATTTTTTATTATTAGAAAAGAAGATTCAGAATCTTAACCCACACTTTAGABATAAAAGAGGCTTAATAAATGTATTAGGAAAAGGACTTAAAGTAGTAGCAGGTACTATGGACAGTGACGACGAAACCAAAATAAAAAACTCTTTAGAATACCTCTCAAACAACGGAAAAATCTTGACGGATAGAATCCATAATCTGATATTCGTAAGTAATTTACTATCATCCCAAATASAAAACATTACTAATCACATAAATAACAAACAGATTGTAATAAGTGACTATTTGAACAAATTCAAGAACTTTATCCAAAACAAAATAATGACAGTAGAAGACGAAATTGAATTTATGYAACAAATTTACCAAGTTAACAATGACATTTWYCTTTTACGTGAYCAMATTGACGACATTGGTCAAATAATATTTTCAAGCAAACTCGGAATAATTCCCACCGATATTTTAACAGAGACAGAACTCAACTTGATTAATGACTTTGACAGCTACTCTAACATCAAGGTTTCCGTCGCCGTACAAGAACAGAATATTATCATAATCCTTAAAATTCCTAACTATTCACGAGATATCCTATCCAAAATCCTGTTCGAGCCTATCCCTAATGCCAAAAATAAAACAATCATATTGAAAAATTATGAAATACTAGTGGATAAAATGAACAATATTTTTAATGTAAATGTAAAGGAAAATCTGAAACAAAATTTGAAAAAAATTGTAGATGATTGTTTAAAGAATATACTAAACTTCGAAGAAGCATACTGCGATATGCAAACCTTTGAAGAAACCGTTGTAAACAAAATTTCACCTGGTATACTAATATTTAAGAATTTTTATTCTGAAATTGTACACAATTGTAATAAAATGAAAATAAAAATTAAAGGAAATTTTCTTATTAAATTTGAGAACTGTGAAGATGTGTATAAGAGACAGGAAACACGCTTATAATTTGCCTGTGGTGAGACTGGCTCATCTCTGCCAAGTACCCCTTCGAAAAGTTACGATATTTGAAACGTGAACCTTCTCTATAATAGACGTTCTCTGCTCGAAACTAACGGGATATTCATCATTCCTTCAAGGCCGGCTGACATTGGCCCGCATCTACTTGGCTATAGCAAACATTATGTACTATACACTTGTAAGTATGTGTAATGACTCTTAATTGTGAAAAATTTATATAAAATCTATTCTTAATATTGTTTTCAATATTTATGATGTGGTAATATTTCATTCAAATCAGATACTAAAACATTGTATTTATATCTTGGAGTACGGAAAAACTGTAAAGAAGGTGTTAATTATTTTATCCCGTTACAATATTAATGATATTATGTTACTTCCCAGTTATTTGTAAGTTAAATTATATATTTATATAAAATTAAGTAGTTGCAATTTGCATTATTTATTTCCCCTCAACAGCCAAATATATATGTATGGTATTTGACTTACCTACAGTTGTTGCTTTTGCTTCACATTGAGCTTCTCCGTATTTATTTATAGCTTTACAAGTGTAAATTCCAGAATCAAACTTTTGTACTTCGTTTATAATTAGTTCATAATATCCCAAATAATCCTTTTCTCTATTTATTTGGATATGGTTATCTTCTTCTGAAATTTCGTCTCCATCTTTAAAACTGAAAATTCAAATTGCATAGAATGGATTAAAAATCAACAAAGTTTTGAAGGGAGTAAAAAGTACATGTTAGACCGCATGTTTTGCGAAATGGTAAACTAACTTGAATTTTCAAATTAATTAACTTTTCCTCTCTACCTAATATCTTTAACAGTGATACCCACATTGTACTGCGAAATTGACGTTTAAATGATAACGAAGTCTCACACTAACCAAATAATAACTGTCTTCATTAAGTTTACTAACTGTGAGCTTTCTTGCAAAAAAAAAGTATGATCATGGAAAAACACTAGTTTTCGTGTTTTATTCGTACAAGAGAGTATGCGGATAACTCACTAATGTTTTTTTTGTTTTCTTTGCATATTTAGTTCAGTTTTTATACTGTGAATGGCTGAAATAACGAATGAAATAGGGATTTCTTTTTTATATTAACATATTGCCTATATTAGGCAACTAAACTTAGTGAAAACGTTTTATTTCGCTTTTTATTGGTATAACTACATAATTTCTTTGAAATCAAACTTAATACAGGGTGCTTTCCAAAGTAAACAGGACATAAAATAAACAGAACAAATGGTTTTATTGGCAAAATCAATTTATTTTATTCAAAATAATGGTCTCTACGTATGCATAACGCATAAGTCTCTACGTCTACATAACGATTTCCTTTCATGGGCAAAAGTATTTTTCCGAAAATGAAGAAGTCGCACGATGCCATATCAGGTGAATATGGGGAGTGCACTATGGTATAGACCATCATCGCCACATACTTGATTCATCAATTGAAACGTTTTGAAACAAAATTTAATGCTGGCTCTTTGTTCGAAGCTCATTTTCGCACCGATAACACAAACATACTGACACTTAAAACGCAATAACTTCACTTCCAATCGATGAAATGTAGAAATTCTCACTGGACAATCGATAAAAATAGCAGATTCTAACGCATCAGTCGACATACAGATGGCGCCACCAGGGGCGCTACATTTAAAAGTCCTGTTTACTTTGGATTTTTTAAGTTTTTCCAGATGGGGTATTATAAGTCCCTTTACCTTATTATTTAGATAATAATTAATGTTAGTATAAGGACAAGTAAGGAAGGACTATGTTGGAATGCAACAGAACACTTTAACACTTTTACACTTTACAGGAATCATATCCAGGGAATTAACTTATGGTGTAAAATGTCAACCAGAGGATCGGATCCCAAGCAATTTTATATAATACATCACGTACTACGTATATCTCATACACTGACCTACATATTCGACCTACATACTTTCACACTGTTGGAAGGAGTTCTTAGAAGTTCTTAGATATGTTCATTAAAAGTGTTAATGGGTTGAGCTAAGGCTTCTTTTTAAAATTTGTTTTTCCACAGGTGCACTTTGCTACTACGATATCTTGTGCAAAATTAGAGTTTTATATTTTAATTCAGTACTTAGTTACGGTTATAAGTTTTCGTTTAAATGCGTTGCGTGACAATGGTACGGTTACGCCCACTCATCAAGATATCTCAAGTTTTACACAAGTTACAGCTTGTAAAGTGGGACAAACACACAGACAGTCACACTAATTTCCACTTTTCTCGTCATCCTGATCATTTGTGTATATATAACCTCTATTTCACGTAGTTTTAGGTGATAAGTGCAACAAAACTATTATACTATGTAGCAACAGTATGCAAGATATAAGTACACCCATTGTTCTACAAAACTGTGAATGAGTTACAATCCTATTTGGCAACTTATTAATTTATATTAAAAGTCATAGCATCCTTAAATTTTGATATTATGATTTTCTGTATGTCCAATCTGTTATGGGGTCGGAAATCATTATAGGGATATGGGGTTTACTCCATAGTGTAGGCAAATTGTATTCATATTTTTAAGGAAACATGCCTTTTAATTTTTGACATACGACAAAACTGACGAAAAGAGAAATTCTGATCACTTCAGAACTGACTACAAAAGGACTTTGGATAGCGGACGCTGCACAGTGAAGTACTGGAGAGAGATAAGAACTTAAAGCGCAGTAAAAGGGAATTGTAAAAATAATCTGTAAAAGTTTAAATAAATAATATATATACAATTCTATATACTATATATAATCATTGAATTTTTAAATGATACAAACAAGAAGTTTTCCATAAAAGTGGGCTCAGGCAATTCCAGACACAGCGAGATTTACAGGTTAATTTTGTATTAGATTAACTTTGTGTTAAATTAACCACATCATTTAAAATTACTGCTACTACTTCTACTAACACAATTTAAAGTTGTGAATTTATTTCGTTGTCAAAATGGACCTTTAAATTTAGGTATTTAATAAGTACTTTGAATTGTAAAAGAGCACGCAAAATCCGGCTCAGACTATATTGAGCATGATGGTGACGGTGTTAAAAGAGAAGTTGAGAGAATTAGGGCCGAAGAACAGGAGCTGGAGCGAATGTATGATTTGTCACATCTTCTCAATAGGAAAATGTTGAAAATGCTCAAAGTATGGGCAAAAATGAATTAAACTTTCCCTGGTGGAAATGAAAATAAATTTAAAGAACTATGTACCGTTGCATCAGCCACCTAGGCGCGTATCATTTCAAGATCAAATAATTGTAGATGATCAAGTAGTATCCGTGACAAACATGTAGTAACAACATCATGGTAAAGATATAATGGTATTCTATTTACCACGTTGACACACACATGGCAATGTAGTAAACTCACATACTAGCTTTGTTTCATAGACATTAAATATTTGAAAAAACTTTAAACAATAAAAATATACGAACAATGATAAAAGTTGTGCGCATACAGTTTGTAGTACTATATAAGAATATTTTTATGGGTTAATCGTATCCTTTCAATTTTTTAGCCCCGAATTTAAATGAGGCCCTCATTGACTCAGAAGTCCCCAAATAATGCAAGTAGTATTACTTTCTATTTTTTTATTGATTTTTTAAATCACTTTGACAGAATATATTTCTCAGCTCTTGTGTAAAAGCTTTTAGCAAAGTTTGTTACAACTTATGGTATTTGTACCATATATGGTGTTGTTACTACATGTCTGTCACGTTTATAAAGGAATAGCTTTGGTAAAGATATTATTACTCCAAGTATATCCGGTTACGCGTCACCGAATGTAATTGTGTTTAAAAAGGATAAAACAAACCAATTAGGTTGATATTATAGCAAACTAAATGATATAACTCTGCACGATAGTTTTCCAATGACAATAATTGACGAGATAGCTGAACACTTAAGGTCCTAACGGAGGGCTTAATAATACCGAAGACAGTTCTTAGAGCAGCAGCTGAGTAGTTACATCCTACTTTTGAATTCTCATTCAAAATTAAGGGCTAATGGCCAAGAGTAAAGTAACTCAAATGCTGTATGGTCAGAAGACCATACAAATACATCAAAGCATGAGTATGGTGCGGCAATGTTGCAAAAGAGAGCATAGGATAAAGCATATCATCTAGTGCTATTCATAAGCCACAAAACAAGTTCAACTGAAGAGAACCATAATTCTTATGAACTTGAAGTGCTCTCCATTGACAACGTAATCAAACCTATTGCAACGCATTAGCTAGATAGGGCAAGTTTTTGGAAGGATTTAATTATAGTATAATTATACTATAGAGCATACGCCATAAATGAAATCTAAAATGAAGCACGCTAGCTCGCGTTTTAATAGACAAATCGTTAAAGCATATGGTAGATTAGTAGAGGCTTAACGAAAAGATGAATTCACAAAATATTGGAAAACGAAGAATTATTTATCTCTCATGATATTTTGTACATGGATCCAGCAAAGGGACTAATTGTGGTACCAAACCAGATGGAAATTGAGATTATTGCAAGGAATCAATGCAAGGGCATTTTTCAATTAAAAGGACTTATGATTACGTAGGAAAATACCATTATATTGAGCGTATCGTGTAAAATCCACCCATTCACAAACTAATTGGACCTTATAATTTCGCTTTACGCCTGGAAAATTAACAACTGACCAGATATTCACCATGTGCTAAATCTCGGGAAAGACCCGTGAAAAGAGTATCGACACCACCTCTTTGTCGATGTCAAGGCTGCTTCTGACAGCGTGAAAAGAGCCTGCCTTTATGTCGCTATATTTGAATTTGGTATCCCCGCAAAACTAATATTTGGTTCCCACATCATTGTTGACTGTCATAGCTTCGAATTCGTGAATAATTTTGTCTATATTGGAGCCAGTATTAACAGCAACGTCAGCCTCCAAATCTAACGCAGAATAACTATTGCCAACACTCCGGCTCTGAGAGTGTACCATGCTGTACCCGCCGGGGGAAGCAGAGGAAGTACCAGGTGGAGAAAGACTCGGCTATAACCGCGTAGGCGGTGTCCAGTAAGGAAGAAAAATATTACGCACAATTCTTTGGTTGCAATTAGTAAAGCTGTTACTGACATATAGGATTTCAATTTAAGGCTAGCGAACTTCTCATGTAAACTTACGCTATTTCGTTTAGTCGTTGTCGATACAGCGAAAAAATAACATTGGGCATGGTTGTGCGGTTAAAGCAAATATGGCTTGCACGCAATTCTTTATTATAATGAATACATTTTGATGTTATGAATTCCATTTTGTGATTTACGTTATTTAAGTAAAGTTAAGGTATTTAGGACATGGGTTTGAAACGATTTCAACCGAAATTGTCATGATCAAATTTGTTTGATATATTTTTAGTGATTTATAGGATATGTGTGAGGCCTCGCCCACTATTTGAAAATTTCCAACCCAAAGATGTCTCCCTTCTGTGATTCGCTGTACTAAGTATTTAATTTGCCGCTTAGTTTAGGCGTTTTATAGGTTTTCGATTATTCGGTTTTTTGTGAGGTGGCAGTGGTCCAATTGTTCATGGTGCCAAGAAAGATATTTTAGTTTATACGGGCAGATGAACGTCACGCAGATTTCAACTCGCCTCGTAATTCTGTTTATTTATATATGGTTATATGAATGTAATTTTATATCTAATTGGTTATTTTAATTAGTTTAAGATGAGCAAAAATAGTATATTCTGGTAAAACATTTTTTTTACAATTTAAATAATTTTCTTACAAATTATTATTATGTATAACAAAATTGATCAGCAGAAAAATACTTAAACACTTAATTATGTTTTTCCTCGATCTTTTTTACATGTTTTGAAAATAAAATAATTTTGAATTTGCACCTTTTAAAATTTTTAGGGCTTTAATGTTATTTGACATATTTAATTTTTGCGAATGTGTATATCATAAATTAAGAAGAATTCCTGTTTAATGGTTAAAAACAAATTTATCATCATTGATCAATGTCTTTGTTTTCACAGTTTTTTCTGGAATCAATTTACCGCGTAAACACAAAATTATGTGTACTCAATATATTTTAGTTATAACATGGTTGGAGCAGAATTTCGTTCACCATTAAGCGTTAGCATAACAAGTAAGGGTGTAACCGAACATTTTATACTCTCGTAACTTTCAAGGATCAAACTCGGAGGAATTTGTTTTCGATGATGGGTTGACCGTTTTCGGACAGAAGTTGGCAATAAGAACTGTAGGAATGTTACGGTAAACTACTTATTGATTTTGGGTGAAGAAGGTCGAAAAGGTACTAAAGTAAGATTTTAAACCTAAATGTGAGCATTGTCACGCCCTTCGACTTATTTTGACCGCGGCTTCTATAAAGCTTTCTCGTACCATCTTGGGTGTGAAATTTAATGTCTCTGGTGGAGATTATGATCCGATTTCATCTTTTTTTTTACTGTGTCGGTGGGGATACTTAAGGAATATGAAAGAATTTGGAACACGTATACCACATTTCATCAACTCACTTTTCACTTAAGTTGCTACTTGCATGTACGGACAGACGGACGGGCAGGTAGATATTCACTTGGAATTCAACTGTTCTTTTTAGTATTTTTAGTAATACAAATATTCGTTAGGTGAATAAAATTATTATACTCTGTGCAACATGTTGCGCAGGTATAAAAGAGTGAATATAATATGCGTTCTATACGCAAACATCACCAAACAATATCTCATCAAGAAACAACGTAGGTAAACATAAAATGCCGTACAGTCCACGAAATTGAAAATAAATATCAGTGTATTTTAACAAAAATATGTTAAAAAATTTTGATCTTATTTCTAAACCAAAGCAGCATTTTTAAAGATTGGGAAAGCATAATATCACCTAAGGTTGATATAGAGTCAATTATTGAAAGTAAAGAATAAAAGTGTTAACGCTAAAAATATAATTTAATTAAAAACCTGGATTTAGTATCTATTAAGACTTATGCTTTTAATTTTTTCTTACAATTTCACTTTAGGTTTTGGATCCCCCATTACTTTAATCATAAATCTGAACAATGTTTGTTCCAACATTTCAACATCCTTCAACTGCACAAGAAAAACTGGGGCCACGTTTGTTTTTGTTTCGTCATGTCCAGCAGCTGGAAATAGAGTTTAACACATTAAGTATTATATATGTACATAAATTTCACTTTAAAATATATATATTTGCTTTCCGCACTAAATAAAAAATCAATATTCAAAACCATTTACAAATAAATGTACGGAATTAATAATCCTTATACGAGTATGCAGAGAAAATGCTCACAAAAACCTCAGAAAAATTAAATTTGAAAAATGTTTGCTACATGTTGCCACAGAGTACACAAAGTTTGTTCATCTCATGATGAGAAATCCTTTTTTTTTTTTGGTTTTGAACTGTCAAATACAGTTTTTATTTACTATTATTATATTCTATTGTTTTATAACATGAATTTGTGTTGACACAACTATTAAAGTATATAATTAAGGATTTCCAGTTAAGTTGTAGCGCCGCGAATGTATCCGTTTACTGATGCGTTTTCAATTGATTATTACAACGGAAAATTTTCTTTTTCTCACCAATCATGTTTCTTCCCAGAATCATTGTAATAAATGAAAACTGCCACCCAAAAAAGCAAGTATTGGTAAAAAAAAACCTCCAAATCAAAGAATGTTAAGGAAAAAAGAGCAAATGTAACAGCTCATAATCGTGGGTTGAACCTTGAGAAAAATCGTAAGAAGAGCATGAATCACGGCTTCAACAAGATAGTGAACAAAAATCTTCATCGCGAGCTACCGAGACAATCCAAAAACGTACGCAAAGACTAGATGCCAATTGTAAGCGAATAGCTCAATTAAGAAAAGAAAATAGATTTAAATCTTGCAGCGTTCAATTACAATAAGGATGATGATTACAGAAATTACAAGGATGTAGTGATCGGTGCAATGAACAAAGTTTGTACACATTGTGGTGCTTTGAAGTTCGCTAAAGAATCCCCTGGAATGTGCTGTTCGAACGGTAAAGTTGTTTTGACACCATTGATGAAGCCCCCTGAGCCACTTCTTAGCTATATTTTTAAGCTCACTTCAACTTCCACATATTTTTTTCAAAACATCCGAAAGCATAATTCATGTTTCCAAATCACGTCCTTTGGAGCAACCATCATAGTGAACAATGCTGGTTACATGCCCACTTCTAAAGTGCAAGGTCAAATTTACCACAGAATTGGATCATTGCTCCCAGTTCAAGATGAAGATCCCAAGTCTTACAAATTTATTTCACCGGTAATAAAGCTGCCGAAGCTGATCGGCGTTGGGCAATCAGTACTGAAGTAAAACGAGAAATCGTCTTAGAACTTCAAACTATGTTTCATGAACACAACAGCCTCATACGTTCATTTAAAACAGCTCTAGACCAGATGCTGACAGATGATTATAAGGTTGTGATAAGAGCAGACAAAATACCACCTGGAAAGCATAAGCGGCGATTCAATGCACCGGTAAAAGACGACGTTGCAGTGGTTATGGTCGGAACAGAATTTGAGCGACGCGATATCATCATCCATCTCCGAAATGAAAACCTTCGGCGCGTTGCGGAAACGCACCGATCATATGATGCATTAAACTATCCAGTTCTTCTTCCACGTGGCGAAGATGGTTACCATTTTAATGTAATGCAGGCAAATTTAAATAATGAGTCAATAAAAAAGTTTCTTGCATGAACTTTTATGCCTACCGCCTTATAATCCGACGAAATGAATTTAATCATTTGTTAAAACGCCGTGAACTATTACATTACATAAAAATTGAAAGTGAACGTCTTCTTTTTGTTCGGTTGAGTCAACGAAGCTACGCGCCGAGGAATATATTCACTAACGTGATGCGATTAATAATGATGAAAATATTAGTTAAATGTGATTTTACCAGCAACGAACACCGACAGTCCTCGACATATGAACGAATACGCTCAAGATGCTCTGACTTACGTGTGCAAGTACGGACGACCGGATCTCTTCATTACTTTCACGTGCAATCCAACTTGGAAAGATATGATTGATCTGTTAGGCCAAATTAAAAAAAAAATAAGTTATTCGTTTATTAACATTTCAATTCGAAACCATCAAATCAATCACGTGCGTTGTGAAAATTTTTATTCAATTTCATCAGCAGGCATTTGAATTTAAGGTGGTAAGTTGAACTGAGTAAATTAAGTGGATCGTGCATGTGAGGACAAGTGTATTCACAGAACTTAAGCTAAGAAAGACAAATATAATAAAAGAAAATGCCCGAAATGAGGACACGAAGATCATTGGCATCATACAATCGCTTGGCATTCCAATATGATTCCACTGCGAACTACAGTGATGATGAAAATTTAGAAATTGGACCAATGACGACTATATGCCGATATTGCAATGCGTTAAAGTTTAAAAGAGAAACGGCTGGATTGTGCTGCGCAAGTGGAAAAGTCAAACTGTATCCATTACTAACACCACCACAGCCATTGAAACCATTGTTCAATGGAAGTGATTCCGATTCCAGCCATTTTCTTCAACACATGAATACAATAACTGCTTCCCATGACTTCCTTTGGAGCTAATATCATTCGAGAAGGCGGCTTCATGCCGACTTTAAAGGTAAAAGATACAACACACATAACCAATCACTCACACCAACACAATGAATTGCAACACTTAAAAACTACATATACACCACACACTACACCACCGTTAGACCGTATTCTTCAGCAAATGATTGTTTGCAATTACAGATAGAAGAACAAATATCAATTGCCTGGTTCAATGGTGCCAACACCAGATGAACCGCATCAATTTCTGCAAATATATTTTATTTCGTCGATGGTGGATCAGCTGAATGTGCGGTGCAATATACAGAGAACACAACAGTTAAATTGACGAATTATTTCACAGTTGCAAGCATTTTTTCACGCTAATAATGCTGTGGTTAATATGTTCAAAACGGTATTGGAACGAATGCCATCGGATACGCACAAATTTGCCATAAGAGTGGATTGTACCCTAACAGGTGAACATGTGCGAAGATTCAATGCATCCACCGTTAATGATGTTACTGCAATTACTGTTGGCGATCCAACTAAATCCCGAGACATTGTCGAGGACATGAGGAGAATGTCATTCTGAAGTGCCGTCGGCTATTCCAGCTATTCGTTGTCGACATGTATGTCAAAGTCGAGACAGAACGTTTAGCGTTCATCCAATTCAATCAGGCAAAGCTACGACCTGAGGACTATATACACTTGCGTGATTACTTCACTGAGGCTAATGCGGCACAACGAGCTGAGAGACCACCACCGATAACATTGACTAGTGTGAAGCAGATCTATTCGCAGCGAGGCTGATGTACGTTGAAATGCCCAAGTATTACACTTGGAATCAGTCAACAAAGAAATTAAAACGTCGCAAACAAGGAACCCCAATTGCAGATTGCCCACAGGTGTTTTCCACTGATGCACTAGGTCGCATGTATACTGTTCATCCTAAAAATGATTAATGTTTTTATTTGCGACTGCTGTTGGTAAATTTACGTGGACCAAAATCATTTGCGCATTTGAAAACTGTGAATGGCCACCAATGCCAAACATATCGAGAAGTATGTCAACTATTGGGTTTGCTGGAGAATGATTTTCATTGGGATTTAACACTTTCGGATTCAGTTGTTTCATCAAATGCGTACCAAATACGAACGCTGTTCGCAATTATGATCACTACATGTTTTCCTTCTCAACCAATTCAGTTATGGAAGAAATACAAAAACCACATATGTGAAGATATCTTGCATCGCTTGCTCATTCAAACGAATAATCCTGACATCTAAATAACCGATGAAATCCACAATAAAGGATTGATTCTGATTGAGGGTCAATGCTTGACTATAGCAAACAAGCTACTGATTGAAGTAGGAATGATTGCGCCAAATCGATCGATGCACGGTGCATTGAACCAAGTATTAAATCGAGAGCTGCAATAAAATGTTGATACACTGCAGGAATTCGTTCGCAATAATGTGCCTTTGCTGAATGAACTTTGCAAAAACAAGTATACGACACATTAATTCAAGCGGTGGACAATAATACCGGTGGTCTATTCTTCCTGGACGCACCTGAGGGAACAGGAAAAATATTTGTCATTTCATTGATTTTGGCCACTATTCGATCAAAATGTGACATATTTCCCGATCCAGTGCAATGGGAAAATTGTTGATGCAATGCAAGTCCATTGTTTGGGAAGAGTGCACAATGGCACATAAGAAATCAGTTGAAGCACTTAACTTCACACTGAAAGATCTTCGGCCAAATAACAATATCTTTGGGGACTTGATGATATTGTTGGCAGGCGATTTCAGGCAGACGTTGCCAGTAATTCACCGTGGAACGTCTGCCGATGAATTGAATGCTTGACTGAACTCATATCCTTTATGGAATAATGTAAAAACATTATCGCTAACCACTAATATGAGAATTCAACTTCAAAATGATCAAAGTGCTGCACAATTTTCCAAACAATTGTTAGCTGTTGGAAATGGAAAAGTCCCAGTAGATGCGACATCTCGATCAATTACTCTTACCAACAACTTTTACCGATTTGTAGACTCTCAATTAGCTCTTATTGAAAATATTTTCCCAAACATTTGTGAGAATTATGAGAATTATGCTTGGTTAAGTCAACGAGCAATTCTTGCCGCAAAGAGTAATGATGCACACGCACTGAACTTCACCATTCAATCAAAAATTTCTGGCGATTTGGTGACATACAAATCCGTTGATTCCATAGCAAATCCCGATGATATAGTAAATTATCCGACAGAGTTGGACCAGGATTTCCACCACATAACTTGCAACTCAAAGTTGGTACAGTTATGATATTGTCTAATTTGAATCCATCGCGACTTTGCAATGGTACTCAACTTTCTGTAAAAAGACTTATGCCGAATTTGATTGAAGCAACCATTATTAACGGAAAGTACGGAGGTGAAAATGTATGTTTTCCTCGAATATCAATGATTCTGACTGATCTTCCCTTTGACTTCAAACGATTGCAATTTCCAGTTCGCCTTGCGTTCGAAATGACAATGAACAAGTCGCAAGGCCAATCGCTTAATGTTTGCGGGATAAATTTATAAAATCAATGTTTTTCACATGGGCAGTTATACCAGAGAACGTTTATCATAGAGAAGGTTCACGCAGAGAACGTATAATATAGAGAAGGTTCACCGCGTTGCCAAATTTACGATATTTTATTTTTTGGAGGGGTACTCTTTTCTATTAGTGTATTTCACCACAAAAGCAGGGGTACTCTTTTCTATAAGCGAATTTCAACAATATTTAACAGGAGCATCGAAAATAGCAGAATTGAGCATTTTCAGTGATAAATGAGAAAAATTATGATAATTTCAATGTTTAGAAATGTACGCTTACAGATTCGCATATTTACAATGCGCAAGCGAATATGGATACCATTTACATATATGTAGATATTCTCCATATATGTATGTACATATTTGATAACAAAGCTCATTCGTATTTATGTACATACATATGTATGTATGTGAAATTTGACCTATTTAATGAAAAATTCCACTAAATCTGTTGGAATTTATAATAAAGTAATATTTCCATTACTACCTAAGTAAATATATGTACATATGTATGTATATCTTGGGCATTAGAGGTTTTGATAACATTTTAAAAACCAAGCCGACCCACATACATATTTGCATATGATAAAATTTCGTAATGATAAAATTTTTTTTTGATAAAATCTTAGAAGTCATATGCATATACATAATTATGTGTACATGTAAACAGATTTAAAAAACGGTACTCATAAAGTTCACAAATTCACATATGTGTGTAATTTTGTGTTCATGTAAACAAACTTGAAAGAATCATTCGCATAATGTTTGTAAACACAATTTTTTATGTAAATATATACACTCATTGTTTCATACATAAACGCCGTTGTCACGGACAACCAATCGCAGAACTTCACGTTTTGTCAAAATGTCAATGTGTCGACAAAGCGTCACAGCTTTGTGAAMATCSAAGCTGTGCCGAAAAACAAACGAATGGCCGCCGATTGTCACCGCTTCCCTTTGCCGCTGTACAGCTTCGGCCACAAACCAGCGTAAAGTGTAAAGTGTTAGTGTTTATGCGTGAGCTTACATACATACATATCGACGCAGCTGCGTAAAAATATTTCAGAATTACAAAATATTTTTCACATTCCTTGACAAATACAGTCAATACTGGTTATGTGCCACATTCAAAGATACGGATATGTGTAATTAGTTAAAAATAAAAATATAATATGGTACATAAGTGACTGCGGATACTTAAATGAGTCGTACTTAAAGCAATAATTTCTAGGTATTTAAAAAAACAAACCATGAGATGCAGCAAGATATTATATATGCTGTTAAGAGTGATGAGAGAGGGATTTGATTTTCATTTAAGCAGAGTACTACTTAGCCGGGATTGACTGTACAYATGAATCAGAGGAATATTGAATATTTTCTTTGAAACATTTCTTGAATTGAAAATCGACAAATAAACTATGTTGTCAATTTATTCGAATATATGTTAATACTTATTTTTGCGAGGTTGACACTTTTCCTTCTCATACATTTCAGAAATATATTCAATTTATGATTTTTGGCTTTTGAAATCGTCGCGAAAAGACGCTTGTAGGCAAGGCATGCTCGGGGAGAGGAATGGCGTCTGCTTTTATGAATGAATCGAATATGCTTTTTGAAAGTACGTTTGCGTTCATGAATGAAAATTTTGTTGTTGTGTAATTTACTATAAATTTTGACTTCGGCCATATTGATTTCTGATGCTATTGGAGACGATTGTTGTTTTTGAAGAACAATATTTGTAATTTTTGCGGGTGACAT
>NW_017536952.1:52783-53493 GCF_001853355.1 Bactrocera latifrons | reverse complement strand
TGTCTGCCGGATAGATGCGTCTGAAAGTTTTAAATGATAAGAGGTGTGATTTATGTACATACATATATTATTATTGTAATATATTATGTTTTTAGGATATTACGATAATACTTCATATATATATGTATGTATATAGAATATATACATGCATACGAAATTATATAATATTACCAATGATAAGAAATATTTAAAAATTAGCTTTTATTTGGACATTAACTACAAATATTACCATGAAAATATCGTAATTCAATAATTATGTTATCAATTTTGCATGAATTCACMAAAATTSGCAAAATGATATTCATATCAATTGATATGATTGCATGTAAACGTATAAAAATATAAGTAAACGAGTAACATACATCTGTAATAGCAATGTATATTTCTGAGCATAATTTTCATTCAATGCTCAGCTCTGTTCACTCATCTCTGTTAATGTTTCTCCTTCCGAGCCAAAAGTGGAGAAATCCACTAATACAATTTTGTTAGCTCTTGACAGTTCACACGCCTGTTCGCAATTGAACCTTCTCTATATTATACATTCTCTGGTTCACGTTTCAAATATCGTAACTTTTCGAAGGGGTACTCGGCAGAGATGATCCAGTCTGACCACAGACAAATTATAAGCGTGTTTCACCACGAAAATAGCAGAATTGAGCATTTTCAGTGTTAAATGAGAAAAATAATGCTAATTCCAATGTAAACAAATT
>NW_017536952.1:27812-52453 GCF_001853355.1 Bactrocera latifrons | reverse complement strand
CACAACTTTGTATGTAAATGTGTACACTTATTGCTTCATGAGAAATCTCCGTTCAATGGAAGTGATACAGATTTTTGTGGTTTCTTAAAAATAAAAATATAATACGGCACATAAGCGAGTGCGGATACTTAAGCCAGTGGTACTTAAAACAATAAATAGTATTTCATAAAACAAACCGTGAGATGCAGCAAGATATGGGCAGTTAAGAGAGATGATTTTCATTTAAGCGGAATACCACTTAACCGGGATTCACTGTACACATAAATCAGAGGAATATTGAATATTTTCTTTGGCACATTTCTAGACTTGAAAATCGACAAATAATCTATGTTGTCAATTTTATTCTAATATATTTGAATACTTATATTTGGGGGGTTGTCACTTTTTCCTTCCCATACAAATATCAGAAATTGTTCAATTTATGACCTTTAGCTTTTGCCATCGTCGCGAAAAGACGCTTATAGCCAAAGGCATGCTCGGGGGGATGTCATGGTGTTTGTTTTTATGAATGAAGCAAGTTTGCCTCTTGAAAGTTGCTTGCGTTCATGAATGAAAATATTGTTGTTGTGTACTTTTTATTCGGGTGACATATATATCTAAATGTGATCGCATATATAAATGTATGTTGTGTATGGATTATTTGTGTGGGAATGTCATACGCACATATTTACAAGTGTACCCATATATGTATGATGCTATTTCAAACGACTGTTGGTTTTGTAAAGCAATGTTTGTAGTTTTTGCGGGTGACATATCTTAAAAAACCACAAGAATATCTTATATTGTTGCGCATAACCGGGATTGACTGTATTTGTCGAGGAATGTGAAAAATATTTTTACGGAGCTTGCAAAAATCTGCGTACGCTGGTTTGTATGTGAAGCTGTACAACGGCAAGGGAAGCGGTGACAATCGGCAGCCGTTCGTTTATTTTTTTCCGCACAGCTCGGATTTTCTACCAACAACACAATGTTGTGAAGCATTGTCGCCACATTGACTCTTTGATTAAAAGTGAGCTTCGCCATTGGCTGTTGGCTGGAACGGAGATTTCTCATGAAGCAATAAGTGTACACGTTTACATACAAAGTTGTGGGTAGACAAATTTACAAACATTATGCGTATGGCCTGCATATTTGTTTACATGCACACATATACATATGAGCACATGTGCGACCACTAGATCTTTTAAGATGATATAAAAACTTTTTAGGTAAATGTATAAATTTAAAACTAATTACCTTAACTTATATCAATTATTTGGGTAATAATACAAACTTTACTTMTTATATATTTTTAATGATTTTATGGAATCATCGTGAAATACATACGTAGATAAATTTTAATATACATGCATACATACTTATGTACATATATACTAAGTATATGCTTTAATACCAAATATATACGGATCATATATACATATATAAATTATGTGCCGAGTCGGTTGCGCATAGAAAATAAACGAATCTCTAGACGTAAATTTGTTTACATTGGAATTAGCATTATTTTTCTCATTTAACACTGAAAATGCTCAATTCTGCTATTTTCGTGGTGAAACACGCTTATAATTTGTCTGTGGTGAGACTGGCTCATCTCTGCCGAGTACCCCTTCGAAAAGTTACGATATTTGAAACGTGAACCTTCTCTATAATAAACGTTCTCTGGTTATACGTGGCCTGCTCACTAGTTGGGAAACCATCCACTTTGTTTGTGTTAACGTCAGACCAAAAAACAAAAAATATGGTTTACCAAAGAGCACTTCAATGAAATGGATAATTTGCGGACACGTATAATGCTTCGATTCAGTATTTACTTTGGATTCACTGTCATCTACTTAGAGAAGTTCAACTAAATAACACTTCATTTTTGTAATCGAAATGAATTCATTACTGTTGTGAACTGAAATATAATTCTTTCTTTTCCTTCCTTTCCTTTTCAAATATAAATATAAAAAAAATTTTTCTTCATCTTTAAATCACGAAACGGAATGTTACATCAATCGAAGACTTCTGGTGGCGAAACGGAGATCGCCGGGCTTGCTTGTTCTTTATATATAAAAAATCAAGATGACGAGGCGCATGTTATTTAGGAGGTGAATCCATGGTTTGAAAATTTTTAAAAGCGGGCCATGCTCTACCCATTATAGGCTTTTTTGGACGCATATATGAAGGACCTAGAATTCGGATGTTCACTATAAAATCTTGCTTATTTATGTAATTCGAACTAAGTACTAAGTTAAGTATTTCCGGAGATCTGGAAGTATATTTCAAGTAGCTGTTATTTCTAAGTACCGTTGGGTTTTGGTAAGCATTAAATTGTTAGAATTTCAAAACAAGCCGTATATTTTTATTTGTATATGATAAGACGATTTATTAATATATTGAAGTGGTAGGTATTAGTTCTGTTTACGCCCATTCCCTGACGGAAGAGTAAAACGATGTGACCAAAAATATCCTCTATGAGCGCTTGGCAAACACCTATGAGAGTTGCCCCGGCCCGATGTCAAAGTCGTGCTTGGCGACTTTAACGCCAGGGTTGGCAAATTCAGCCTGTATAAGGATATATCCCTAAATAATCGACTTCGCCGGGGCCCGAAATATGGTTATTTGTAGTACTAGATTCAAGCATAGAAAAATTCACTACACTTATCATTTTGTTATAGACGGAAGATACGTTTCAAGTCTTTTAGACGTGCGTACGCTCCGAGGTCCTAACATCGGCTCGGACCACTATCTTGTAGCAGCTAAGATACGCACCTGCTTCTGAGCAGCTAAAACCGCACGTTAACAAACAAGGAAGGTTCGAATTCGAGAAGCTGCAATCATAACAGAGCGCCGAACTATTTTCTCTTGCACTCCTGCTCTATGAGAGCACTCATCAGCAATTCGGTATAAGGGAAGTGTGGGACGTCATTTCAAGCTCCTTAAGTATAGCTGCAATCGAAACCATTGGTTTTCTGAAAAGACAAAATAAGAACTGGTACGATGAGGAATGCCGTGTCGCGGTAGAGGGAAAATATACTGCCTACCTCGCAACGCTACAATCGACTACAACGCGTTCGGGATGGGATAACGAGTCGAAAGGGAGACCGCAAAGTGCGAGTACGAAGAGCTTCACAAGCTGGCTGACAGGAGTAATGCTTGAAAATTCTACGAAAAGATGCGACATTTAGCAGAGGATTTCACGACCGGAACATACTCTTGTAGAACTCCCAGAGGTGATCTAGTGACTGACGCCCAGAGCATATTAAAATTATACAAGGGACACTTCTCCAGGTTGCTAAATGGCAGTGAAAATATAACGCCGGAAGAAGGCAAACCCAATTCCCCGGACCCTGCTCCATTGCCCGACCATAAAGAAGTTCGATTAACATTCACTGGGAACAACAAAGTGGCGTTGGTCGATAAAATGCCGGCCGAGCTATTTAAATACGGCGGCATAGTACTGATAAGGTTAATGCGTCAGAGTCTTTGTAGAATACGGTCACACGAAAAAATTCCCGAAGATTGTAATTTAAGTGCACTCTGCCCAATCCACGAAAAAGGAAAACTTGGAAAGAGGATCGACATACACCAAGAACGATATCTTGCCAACAGGTGCTACTTCGGACTAAGTAGGTAGTTGAGAAATAAAGTGCTCTCTCGACGAACAAAAATAAAATTTATTCCCGTAATGCTATATAGAGGGAGGCATAGACGAAAGACATCTGATGAGTCGACGTTACGAGTTTTTGAGAGAAAGGTTATGCGGAAGATTTATGGTACTATGCACATTATTAACAGCGAATATCGCATTCGATGGAACGTAGAACTGTATGAGACCTAAGACGACATTGACATAGTTCAGCGAATTAAGAGACTACGCTGCCTAGGCCATGTCATCCGAATGGACGAAAAGCTTTAAGCTCTGAAGACCTGGTTTCACTTGGAATCTCCAATTGGCTCCTCATAGCAATATGGTGAAATGACTGGCGCGCTGTTGTTAACTCGGTTACAATCGTGTAAGCGGTGTCTACGCCTACAAGAAGAATAGGTACTAGTTCATTCCATGGTATTTTGAAAGACGGCTAATTTTTTTCCGTATAACATATGTAAGTAAAGTCCAGAATTCATTTCGAGATTTATTTATTAAAACAATCCTTGCAAACGGACTCAATTTGTCATATATAGTATATCTCTTTTAGTTACCGTCTGTAGAACATTCGTTACCTTTAGACTGAAAGCTTTTCCGTTTCAAGTTGGCATATTTTTGGGTAATGAACCTAAACTAACAGATCTTCTAAATTGTGGAAGGCTATATTTATTTCTCAAACGACTGACAGTAAATCACATACTAGATATTAACGAACGCAATTTCTTATTAAGCCCAAAAAATCCGATGTCATCACTTTTTAGATTTCCTGTCAAGGCCGTAACCATTTCGCTGTTAATCGGCATGATCAACTCCACCCGTACACGAATTATAGGCTTTTACACCTATTAGACAAATAACAGCATTGATAATTTCTTTGATCTTTTTTTGAAATGATCGCAGGTTCCGATTCATAGAAATTGGATGCCAAACATATCGTTTTGTTATACATCCACTTGCTAAAGCTTATGCCAATGGAGGATAATCTAAAACCACTATATCCTCTTTTCATTTGTTTGTTCAGCAATTATGTTTTTAGGATTTCACTTTTCGGTTGTCACGAATAGTATACAATGGGAATTGGTAGGCCATAAAGAAGTTGGTGCTAATGAAGGCATAAAACTCACCTATCTTCAAATTTAAAATTTTGTGCTTTGTGATTTCAATATTATACTTTCCGTAATATCGTCAATAAAGTGATAGAAAACTTCTTGAACTGTTGTAAGTGGCCATGAATTCGTTTATTTACTGAATTGAAACCTCATAATGGTTTTTTGATTACCAACTGCGATACTGGTGTTCTCTTCGTTTTCATCTTGTAATAACTACATATCTCCTGCAAACAATTTTCCAGTATTCTGTTATTATTACGGTTCGATATGTCTTCGTAATCCTCATCACTTTCAATATCAGTATCATTGCCCTCAACAGAAGTATGAGCTTCAATAATTTATAAAATCTTATCGGTCTTTCAAGCACTCTTCGGAGGAATATTCTTTCGAGTATTATAAGTATCTTCAACCGCAACCTGCTTTATCGTAGGCCGTTTAAAGTTTTTGTGGCTTTCCAGAGGTTATACTCGTCGCCATTAAACTTTTTTGAAATATTCACCAATCTATTCGTCTTTGAGCTCCGCTAACTTAGTTTTAAGCTCCTCCGTTGCTTTATTAGGGGCTATTTTGTCATTTGGATTTCTGCTGTTCTGTTTCTGACCAATTCAGAGATTTCATCCGAATGCAGTTGTTTGTTTATACCTGTTTGATAATTTTTGTTACAAACAGTTATACGAGGCCTTGTGTATTTTGTCGGTAAATATCTTTACTGCATCATCTAAATTTCTAGTTGAGTTCATCTCCATATTGACCAAATAAACTATATATTATTATATAATTAATACATTTAGTTTAAGAACAGATCCCTAATAAGTAATATGATTAAAAAAAAACAGCTTGTTAGTGAAATGAGTTTCGGAAATCTTGAAGATATTTATGTTGTTAGTTGCAACAAAAAGTTCGAACTCTAATCGATGGTTGATAAGTCTATTGGCGTTCCAAATTGCCATCTTAAGGCTTAACTGCATAATTTTGGATCAAGATAAGACGTCATTGGCTTGGTGTTGTAGACAGATTACTCAGTATTCGAGCGAATACCGACTTTAAGTCTATAGTTTTGAATACCTCACTACACAAAAGTTTAATGTCAAATACATTTTTGTTATTGCGGATGGTTTTGGGTCAGTTAAAAACAGTGAAATTTTTATTATTTTACAATTTGCTATACAAATATTTCTCACAGCGTGACCTTTTTGAGTTAAATCAAGTTTAATGTCGACTCTGGGAGCGAAATAATGAATATATTTTTTGCCATTCAATAGGTCTGTTCTTTTAACTGTAAAAAATTATATTTTTGGATTTAATCTCATCCACATTCGTTGGGGTTGATCGGTGTTGTTCTAACCTTCATTTGAGATCAGGACTTTGGGTTGGCCACTGCATCAATAAGAAATTTAGTTGGACAAGCCATTGATTTGTTATTTGTTGTGTATTTTTGATTGATTATACTTTTAATAAAAATGTTAAATGTAGGTTCTGATGATTTGTGTATATTCAGTAATAAACTCAAGCTGTCATAGGTACTGTTTTCAAAATTAAATTTTCGACGCAATCTGCAGCTCTTCTTTTTTTTTTTTTGTTGTAATTTCTTTGAGTTCATCATTTGTTTTTGTAAAAAATTTTCCATATTCATATTTTTTCATCTCGAATGCAGAAAAACTCGTAGTGTAATTAGTGTGGTAGAAGAAAGCATTAAAAACAAAGGCTACGCAGTTGAGATGAATACAATTGAGAATTGTATTAGTTACATTTGCAAAATAGTTATTGCTTATTTGGTTACATCCAATCGTATTAAGAGTTCAATTGTTCAATATCAGTAAAATTGGCTGAATCTATCGAAACAATTATAATTGAGCCTACTCAACAAAAGATTTAAAGTGTTGAACTTGGACAACTCAAAATTGATTTTACTGATGAACATTTCCAAACTTATTTTCCTCCGATCCTGAAGTCATCCGAAGCTGATATTGAAAAGGTTTTTCTTAATAGTGAAGCTTCATGCAATATATTGCCAAACTATGCGCAAATTCTCAAATTTCAGACTTCAAGATATCCCAAGAACTGTAATTGAAAATGGTCTTGATGACATGGATAACACATTAATACGAGTATTAATTGGAAAATAGAATGTTGAGGCCGCAAAAGTTTTTAAATTATGATGACGATGATAGATGTTTATTTGCAATATCGTACGTCCCATTGCCTTATAACTGAAAGTAACTCCAAAATAATATGGAAAGTTCCTAGAACATCATCTAAATGCTATTGTCGGCCAGTCAGAACTCAATATAAAAAGAAGGCCGCCATATTATCCATTGAAGAAGAATTGTAATTTAAAAACAAAGTTTAGAACTTAATGCCAACCGACTTTCATATTCCCAATAAAAAATTATTCATAAATCATAGCCGGTATCTTACTATGATAAATGGTAAAGAGTGTAACGTCTGAAGCAATACGTCGTCTATGAAATTTTTTACGGTTCAAAACCCACCGAAATGAATGATTGATTTGTTAAATTTTTGCATTTAATTTAAAATTAATTAAAATTTTTCTTTTAATAATTAAAAGCGTTTTTTATATATCAGTGAAAGAACTAGAGAACTTCATTTGTTTATAAATCGAAAAGCTGGAGGAAGAGGGTGGTTGTGGTTATGGTTATGGTTGGGGGTGAAGAGAGAGGAGACACTTTCACAAATTTATACAGAAGATAATTTAAATATAGCACATATCTTGGATTCCAATAATGCAAATTTAGCACTGCAACTCTAACTCTAATGGAGGTATAACGATATCTCAACGGCAAATCTTTATAACCGCAGCTTTGTACAAGTCCAACCGACTGACCAGATTACAAGCTTCCAGTCATCTGCTATCTAATTTCGGCGCTATTTGGCGAATTTCAAATGTTCTTTGATATTATACACTGACAATGCAGATTTTTTTTACCGCTGCAATATTCAAGTAGCTAGTGTCAAGAAATGGAACATGGAGTCATGTGCAGAAGTTCATGCAAGTGAGGAAAGTTCTCTCATCGCCATTCACTTGGGAGTGGCCAGAAACGATTCTTTTACATATGACTCAAGCAGCTCACGACTTCCGGTCTTTGACCAAGCATCCTCTGGGTAGACTAAGAACATCCGTTTGAAGGCAAGCTAAAGGGAGAAGGCGAAATATTCCCTACATACGGTTGTGCGCTGGGTTTGGGACCCGCCAGGTCAAAAAATTTTCAACAGCCCCGGATGAGAGACCCCCCTTTTGATGACGACCATGGCAAACGAAACAAGGACTGGAATGTCCAGTCCCTTAATTGGGAAGGTGCCGCTACCCAGCTGGTTGATGTCCTCGTGAAAATAAAGGCTGACATCACTGCCGTTCACGAAATGCGATGGATGGGACAAGGACAGATACGAGTACGTTCTTGTGGCATTTACTACAGTGGCCATATAATGTAGCGCACGTTTGGTGTGGGATTCGTGGCGGGAGACAGACTCCGTTGCCGAATACTATCATTAACTCTGGTGAATGAACGTCTAGCCACAATCCGCATCAAAGCCAAGTTCTTCAACATATCGCCGATTTGCGCCCACGCCCCGACGGATGAGAAGGACGATGTGACCAAAGATGCCTTTTATGAGTGCTTGGAGCGTACTTATGAGAGCTGGCCCCGCCACGATGTCAAAATCGAGCTTTGAGACTTTAACGACAGGGTGGACAAAGAAGGTATCTTTGGCACTACGTTCGATCTTTGGGTTGAGGCTGATCGACTTCGCCGGGGCCCGAAATATGGTTACCTGTAGTACTAGATTCCAACTCAAGGAGATTTATCAAGCTAC
The DNA here is from genome assembly GCF_001853355.1 of Bactrocera latifrons. NCBI lineage: Eukaryota > Metazoa > Arthropoda > Insecta > Diptera > Tephritidae > Bactrocera > Bactrocera latifrons. Next base: position 43,879 of record NW_017536952.1, on the reverse strand, counting down.
CTGGCTGTCTCCGGATCGAAAAACCACCAACCAGATCGATCATGTTTTGATAGACGGACGACACATCTCCAGTGCTTACGCTCCGAGGTCCTAACATCGACTCGGACCACGCCTCTGTGCGCACCCGCCTCTGTGCAGCAAAAAACGCACGCCAACAAACACAAGGAAAGTTCGATGTCGAGAAGCTGGAATCACAACAGACAGCCGAACGATTTTCCACTTGGCTTGCACTCCTGCTCTTTGAGAGTACTCGTCAACACCTCCGTTTAATGAAACTGTGGGACGTCATTTTAAACTGCTTACGTACAGCTGCAACCGAAACCACTGGTTTTCGAAAAGTGCAAAAGAACAGCTGGTATGACGAGGAGTGCCGTGTCCCAGCGGAGTGAAAACAGTCTGCCTACCTCGCAACATTACGATCGACCACAACACGTGCGGGATGGGATAGATACCGAGAGTTGAAGAGGGATGCGAGTCCCCTTTTTCGGACAGAAAAAAAAGAGGCTGAAATGTGTGAGTACGAAGAGCTTGATAAGCTGGCCGACAGGGGTAATGCTCCAAAATTCTACGAAAAAATGCGGTGGCTTACAGAAGGTTTCAAGACCGGAGTAAACTCTGTAGAATCTAGTCACCGAATTATGGAGGGAATATTTCTCCAGCCTGCTCAATGGCAGTGAGCGCACAACGCCAGAAGAAGGCGAACCCGATTCCCCAATTGATGACGATGGAGCAGATGTTCCACTGCTCGACCATAAAGAAGTTCCAATAGAAATACCCGTGTGAAGAACAACAAACGGCGGGGGCCGATGGATTTTCGGACGAGCTGTTCAAACCCGGCGGCGAATAACTGATGAGGAGCATGCATCAGCTTCTTTGTAAAATATGGTCGGACGAAAGCATGCCCAATGATTGGAATTTAAATGTGCTATACCCAATCCTCAAAAAAGGAGATCCTGCGCCAACTATCGTGGGATAAGCCTCCCCAACATTGCGTATAAAGTTCTATCGAGCGTATTGTGTGAAAGATTAAAGCCCACTGTCAACAAACTGTTTGGACCTTATAAGTATGGCTTTAGACCTGGAAAATCATAAACAAGCGGCTAGATATTCATCATGGTGCCTTTATGACGCGATGTCTGAATTTGGTATCCCCGCAAAACTAACACGGCTGTGTAAACTGACGTTGAGCAATACCAAAAGCTCCGCCGGAATCGGGAAGGACCTCTCCGAGCCGTTCGATACCAAGCGAGGTTTCAGACAAGGTGACTCCCTATCGTGCGATTATTCCAACCTGCTTCTGGAGAAAATAATTAGAGCTGTAGAACTAAATAGAGAAGATACCATCTTCTATAAGAGTGTACAGCTGCTGGCGTATGCCGTTGATATTGATATCATTGGCCTCAACACTAACGGCGCGGGTGCCCGGGCTGCTTTCTCCAGACTGGAGGGCAAAACGAAATATCTCCTGTCATCAAACAAACAGTCGTCGCACTCGCGAGTTCGCTCTCACGTCACTGTTGACAGTCATAACTTTGAAGTCGTAGATAATTTCGTCTATCTTGGAATCAGCCTGGAAATCCAACGCAGGATAACTCTTGCCAACATGTGCTACTTCGGACTGAGTAGGCAATTGAGAAGCAAAGTCCTCTCTCGAAGAAAAAAAACCAAACTCGAAGTCACTCATAATTCCCGTCCTGCTATATGGTGCAGAGGCTTGGACGATGACAACAACTGATAAGTCGAGAGAAAAGTTCTGCGAGAGATTTATGGTCCTTTGCGCGTTGGCAACGGCGAATATCGCATTCGATGGAACGATGAGCTGTATGAGATATACGACGACTTTAACATATGTAGTTCAGCGAATTAAAAACCAGCAGCTTCGCTGGATAGATCATGTTGTCCGAATAGACGAAAACACTCCAGCTCCGAAAGTATTCGGCGCAGTAACCGCCGGGGGAAGCAGAGGTAGAGGAAGACCTCAACTCCGTTGGGGGGACCAGGCGGAGAAGGACCTGGCTTCGCTTGGAATCTCGTCTGTATTCGCGCAAGCGGTGTCTACGCCAATTAAGAAGAAGAAGAATGTTAAGAAGTGCTCTTCTGTCATTCCATTTACTAACAAGCTTTCCATTTTATCTCCCTACTGTATATAAAAAGCTTTCTCTACCAACTAGAGTTGAGAAATTCATTTTCATTTAGTATACGGTCAATACTCGATTTTTGCTCAGTTCCAATTTCTTAAAAAACTATACAAATATTATTTCTAAATGGATTTAGTGACTGTCGTAACAAAAGAAAAGTATAAAAAATAACTTCACAAAACAAGCATTCAAGATTCACTTACTTATGTATAAATCAACATTTATTAATTATGCTTTGCTTTACAATACGTCGGCCATAATATTTTTCTATTTTAATACAAAATAAAAATTTCAGTGGAAATTACATTTCCTAGTTGTACACATAGTAGTAGGTTTTGCAGACTAGATACATATGTACATATATATTTTCAATATATTTGTTAATAAAAGGTAACTATACATTTTAAAATAATATTAATCTATATGTACATATGTATATACATATAGTATATTAAATGGTGTTATTTAGTGTCGCTAAATCTCAAGAACGGCTGAATGGTTTGAGCGCTGCGAAAGTATGGGAAATTTGCGAGGCAAATACTAAAAAGGGTTCAGTATTTTTAGAATAATCCTCAATACTTGTATATAAAAAATTTTCGTTTTTCTCTAAACCTCAAACGATCTGGTCGTTATAGCTGATTTTAGGTTTGAAATGTTTATCGTAGTCCAAGAAGGTTTTAAAAAGTAAGAATATATGGAAAACTTACAAATCTGTATAATCTAATAAGGGAAAAATATTTTGGTATTCTGTGACAATCTTGATAAAAGTAAAAGCTTCAAATCGCAAAGCTTTTCGCACACGTGTGGAGAACAAAATAATGTAAATAGATATGCGTGCAGCCAAATGCTCCTATGGTGCTTTTTGTTCCAAATTTTTTTAAAAATCTAGAATAGCCGACTTTGCGTATAGTTCCACTGCGGTACAGGCGATGTGGGTATCATCATACCTTCGGAAGCCAAGAAGAAAGCGATAACAGGTTATCCGGTGTCCACCGACCTGAGGGCAATACAAAAGTTTTTGGAGCTAACTCTAATAAGAAATTACAGGCTGCTTTAGTTGCTAGTTTTTAAACTTTATAATTCTAAGGCATAACCGAAGTTATATTATCATTGTTATCATATTGACCCATCTATATTCGGGTACGGTGAAGGTCTTCTACAGAAATGTTTCGATCCAATCCAAAAAAAATCATTACCCAAATTAGATCTTTCAGTGATCTTTTTGTTCGATTATTGGCAAAGCCCCGGGATGTATTGAAAAGAAACTTGTAAGTCAATATGATAAAACGGTCCAAGGTTTTATATGAGAGCTCAAACAAATGCCCAAAGTAGCAGCGATGGTATCGACATAGAAATTGTCGAACGGGAGCAACAAAAATCAGCTTTCAATTTATTGTGAGCAACAATTACATTTTGTTAATTGTTAATCAGCGGAATAACTACATCAACAGATTTGAACTATTTATTTTTTTATTTTTATTTTATTTTATAACGGTTTGATGACTCATGCCCAGCTCTTGACCGATGCTACGGCTGCTACTATGCCGGTCTCTTTCCACCAATTCAGCCATTTTATCGCAATTTTCGACGACAGGCCTTCCGGATCTTCGACCACTTCTACACCAGAACTAAAACGTTGAAGCTATCGATGTGCGGTGGAAATGGAAACTCTAACGGGTCCATAAACCGCAAAAATTTTATTGACGGCTTGAGATGCATTTTTGCCTTTATCGTACTAGTACTGTAAAATATGCCGTATTTTCTCTTTATTTTGCTCCATGTTTGCGAAACGTGTTAGCGCGTAAAATTAGCTTTCCAAAAAGGTATAGCATGACCCGATGCGACGAATAAAGCTAGAACTACGCGCTCTCAGCGCCAACTAGCGAAAATACCGCAACCTATATATTATACCAATAGAATTCGATATGGTGCAAAACTTTATGACTCATTAACACCTTCACCACAAGAGTTGAATCACACATTTCTTTGCATAATTTAGAATATTGAACGTATACATTTCGCTAATGAAACTCATCTTATAAAGAAAGAGTTCACGACAAATGTTTGGTTGCGTAATTTAAACCCCTCTTGCGACTATACCTGAGAATTTCAAATATTCAAGTTGGGCGTCGATTAGAATCAATAGATACTCCAGAATGACTCAATATATACTTACATCATCGGAACCTACCACCCAGAACCAAAAACATTCGTAGCTCAGATAAGACTTCAGACTTGGATGGGCAATGAGCGCGATGTAACAAACGCGAATTGAGCACTCATTGTAAATGTTACAATCCAAAGCTAATGGGAGAGTTAACTGTCGAGCGATTGACTCCATCTGCGTGCAAAAGCAGCGATATTGACTTCTGCGGAGGAGTGAACGTATATTTGTGTATTCGAGGGCAAATACCTTATAAAATGTATATTCCGCTCTCCGTTTGCATAACGACAAAAGCGATCCATATCAAACTTGTATCGGATCTATTCACGGATGCATTCTTACCGCCATTGAAGCGGAAGATAGGAAGATCGAGGATGTAACAAACTTTGTGGGTCCTTAGATGAAACCAGCTGAATTAAAAATTTTTTAATTAAAACCGAGAACAAAGAAGCAATTGCATCTTGCAGATTGCAAAATATTGTGCAAATGAATTTTTAAACTCTAATTTTATTTCTCCCAAGGAATCTCACTGAATGAGGGAGTAACCCTCAACCGTACCATCAAAAATGTAAAACTCACAGCTGGAATGGTGGAATCAAATCGCAAGCATTTCCAAAGAGATGGTCAAATGAATTTATTAACGAACTTCTATTACGATCAGTGTGATAGTCGGAGCAATCACTCAGCGGCAATAATTCGATGTCTATCATTTATGAAGAGAACCATCACACCATCGGCATACACATTGGTAGAGTTATCAACTCTATTCGAGGAAAGAATTCTTCTAATATATGTGTGGTGGACATTAGAACAACCAAGGCAATCATTCGGCGACCGATTTACAAACTAGCACTTCTTGCCCATGCTTTCTTTTTGACGTATATTTATTAATGCACATTCGCTAATCCCTATAATAAATAGTAAGCCTAATTGTAAGAAGTCTGTTGTATTGCTGCATTTCCACTTTTTGCATTTCTCTTTTTCTTTAAAATTATATTACATACGAAGAAGCAAGAGCGTCAAATATGAACGTGGGTCATTCTCCTTTTATAAACTGTTTAATACAAGTGCTTACATATATAATGCTCAACGTCGCTTGGACTTTCCGCTTAACGTTATCAATATTTTGTTACAATGAACCAGGTAGTCGCAAGCATATAGGCAGGGTACCGAAGGCCATCAACAACACCGCGCCTTGTAGCACCGATGAAGAGAGTGTCCAAAAGGCGCTGGTGTTTCTCCCATTATTGGGCCGTTACGGGGACACTGCTCCGTCCAACGGCCAATAGAGTAACCTATTCCAGTCACTTGGCTGGGGTTGTGGGCTGTACGACTGCGATATCTCTTTAATCGACCGCGCGGGTGGTCGGTGCTACTGAAGACGCATCTTCCAGCGCTTACAGGCGCACGCACCCAAACTTTGGGCGCTCTAGCTAGGATCTAAGCTACCGGGGGGTCGGCAGGTCAGCGTCTGTTCACCATGTTAGATGCGGCTGATATTTCAACTTGACCGATTCACAGCGTCACGCCCCTGGAGTCTTTGGATATCTTGACAGCGATGTCTCCGCTGGTAGGATGTAAAGGGAGATGTGAGCTTGCTCTGCCGATGTGTTGGCCGCGTGTTGTATCAGCCACTTCGGTCCTGAGGAGAGTGCATTGAGCGCAGGAGTATTAGCCTGCGTTGCCTGGGCAACGCCGGTCCGTCCGTGTTTTCTAAGACTGGTAAATCGAAGGACAGGATTCAGGGAACTGGGGTGGGAGCATGGTCTCCGAGGGTACACCCGTCTTTGTCTATTTCGGATTTGTCCAGGATAACGCTGACCAATAGCGGATCTAGAGAAGCTGACCAAGAAGCAATGAAAGTTCTTCAGTCAGATCCATGATCTGCTTACTTCTGTATCGAGAATCTAAACACCCGCCCAAAGCAAATACAATAGAAGGAAAGCAGACAAAGTGTCCTCCTAATGCTCACAGGAGCAGAAAAAGCCTAACGAGGATGAGCAGCTGACGTGGAAGACTCCGTCTAAAAAAAGAAGAAGTCCAAGAGAGGAAGGCTGTTTTTACTCGACTTCCGAGGCCCGCTGCAATTATCATTGCGCACACTGGAAAAATGTCGTACAGCGATATGCTTAGAACCGTAAAAAAGGAGGATGCTCTGAAAGAGATTAGAGAGGACGTTTCGCGACCGACCGCATGAACACCTAACGTTTGGGATACACACTTCAATTGAAACAGCCGACAGAGAACGCACTTTAATTTAAAAAGTCAACAGAGACACTCGTACATTAAAGGAGCCGACAAAAGGCAGATAAGTATTTTTCCATATAAATTTAATTCCATAAGTGGTGTAAAGGCTAACCTTTCAAAAGTTAGAGTCAGCGGACTCAATACTATTTTTTAAGAAGCTAGGGAATGACACATTGGGCCTAAACATAACCTATTATATATCAAATGACGAAGTAACCGATTCGACCTTTTCATTAAAAAATGGTCAATGGGTTTCCCTTACTTTTTCGAAATTTCAATCAATATGCCAGAATCGCTTTTTGAATCGGTAGCAGGTTAGTTAACTTTTACCCGTCTTGTACATTCCACAAAGCATTGTTATTCACGTCAAGGGATAAAAAATAAAAAGACCTACAACGATCTTTGAAAAGTTATATATTCACATTTTTCTGGTAATTATATCAATAAAAATACTGTAGTTTTGTCAGCTTTAGACTTACCTTGTCCCACTGCAAGTTGGGCGGAACATGTCACGCTTTCAATTCCAGATATTGCTTTTGCAGTGTAAGTACCAGCATCAGACTCACTAGAAAAAAGTATCAAAGCAAAAATAATGTTCAGACATATTATCGTTTCTAGATATTATTATATTAATTATAATAAATTGTAATTATTTATTATAAGGTGCCATTTTAACCCCGTTTTTCAATATATGATTCATATCATAAAACAAATAAAGAAGAGTAGGTGAATTATTACCATCGAAGGCAAAATGCTAATAAAAGTAGTCTTACTTAATGTCATATGATATCAAGGGCTAGAGAATATAATCGAGTTCGTAGATCACTCCAAGACGGATTTCGTGGAGGTCGTCCAAAATCAGGTGTTCCGGAAATTATTGATGCTGTGTTATATTGTCAGATCGTTTTGTGACCTATCCTGATTAGTGGGACCAACTTACATTTAATATTGCATGTACATTTGACTGTAAAAAATAAGCTGGTGTCAATTGTTCAGGAGAATTGTTAAAAAATATAATAGCTGTGCTTGGAAACACTTTTGTGTAATTGTAAGAAATGACGAAACGTTGATTTACGCGTCTCCGGCCAAAAGTAAAGCTCGAAATGAGCAGAATCCAACAAAAGTTCTCTGAGCACAAAGCACTTCCAAGCAACTGTTTTGGTTTTTGCTGATCATTTCGCACCAAACACTAGAAAAACGCAAAACAGTTAATTGTGAGTGGTAAAAAACCATTTGGAGGATGGAGTCATGTCTAGAAGTTCACGCAAGTGAGGAAAGTTCTCTAATCGCCATTCACTTGGGAGTGCCCAGAAACGATCCTTTTACATATGACTCACGCAGCTCACGACTTCCGGTCCTTGACCAAGGACCGGCTATCCTCTGGGTAGCCTAAGAACATCCGTTTGAAGGGGAGCTAAAGTGAGGAGGCGAAACATTGCCTGCATGGTGTTGTGCGATGGGTTTGAGGCCCGCCACGTAAAAAAAACCCCAATGAAAACGCAACAACAGCCTCGGATGAGAGGCTACTTCGGACTGAGTAGGCAATTGAGAAGCAAAGTCCTCTTTCGACAAACAAAAACCAAACTCTATAAGTCACTCATAATTCCCGTCCTGCTATATGGTGCAGAGGCTTGGACGATGTCAACAACGAATGAGTCGACGTTGCGAGTTTTCGAGAGAAAAGTTCAGCGAAAGATTTATGGTCCATTGCGCGTTGGCCACGGCGAATATCGCATTCGATGGAACGATGAGCCCGACGACATTGACATAGTTCAGTGAATTAAAGACAGCGGCTACGCTGGCTAGGTCATGTTGTCCGGATGGACGAAAACACTCCAGCTGTGAAAGTATGCGACGCAGTACCCGCCGGGGGAAGCAGAGGAAGAGGAAGACCTCCACTCCGTTGGAAGGACCAAGTGGACCTTTCTTCACTTGGAATATCTAATGGGCGTCACGTAGCGAAAAGAAGAAACGACTGGCGCGCGGTTGTTAACTCGGCTATAATCGCGTAAGCGGTGCCTACGAAAATCAAGAAAAAGAAGAAAAAACCATTTGTTTACCAGTTGTCTTTCAAGAACTAAGCAATGAAAACGGATCACTTTTCCCCACGGCAATACGAGCTGTTACATGGACTAAAAAACTGTATTTTATATGTAATCCACTTTAAAGTCTTGACATGGCATTAAATGATTTCTTAATTAGAGTGGCAAAAGTGTGTCGAATAATGGTTCAAACGCATGGGTTTTTCAATAAGAGCGCTAGAAAAGTTGTTTAATAAAACAAAAGCGGTTTGGGATATCAATGAAATTTTTTCTTCGTATGAAAGTGCATTCGATGTCATTATGTAGGGAACTCGATTCTTTTAATAATTTCGACTCGTTGTTGGATTCTATATCTTTCCACAACGAAATTGCAAACCTCACTGAAGAGAAATGTCGAAAGAGCAGGAAAAAATATGGCGTGGTTTGCTGTCCCTTTTGGTCTACTTTCGTAGCGTAGCAATTGAAAACCCCTTTAAAAGTATATATATAGTACATATCTTAATGGAGAACATTATTTGAACAGTAAAATTATTTTCGATGAATAAAATTCGTTTTTTTCTCTAATACCGAAATGTAGTTAAAATGTAACCAACGTAGATGCTATTTTGGTAATCCATGAAGGATCCTGCACGTTACAATTAATGCATTAACTAATGTAACAAGTTAGTAGTTTATATAATATTAAATAATATGTAAAGTCCACTTGTTAATTGCCTCTGAAGTACGACAAAATTTTCAGCTGTATTCATTCCTTAGTGAAACCCCCCTTTTAATAACGACCATGGCAAAAGCATTAAGAATAACGATTTAAGGCCATTCACTCGAATCTCCGGTTGTTCAGTTGGGATGGTACCGCTACCCAGCTGGTTGTTGTCTTCGTGAAAATAAAAGCTGACAATACCGCTATCCAAGAAGTGCGATTGGACAAGGACTGAAACGAGTAGGTCCTTGTAGAATTTACTACAGTGGCCAAATAAAGGAGCGCAAATTCAGTGTGGGATTCGTGGGTTTAGCCACAATCCACATCAAGGCTAAGTTCTTCAACATATCGCTGATTTGAGCTCACACCTCAACGGAATCAAAGGACAATGTGATCAAAGATACCTTCTATGAGCGCTAATATGACTGTGTAAATTGACGTTGAGCGACACCAAAAGCTCCGTCAGGATTGGGAAGGATTTCTCCGAGCCGTTCGATGCAAAACGAGGTTTCAGACAAGGCGAACCATTGAGCAACTTCTTCAATCTGCTGCTGGCGAAAATAATTCCAGCTGCAGAACTTAATCGATGCTGATGATATTAATATCATTGGCCTCAACATCCGCGCCGTGAGTTCTTCTTTCTCCCGACTGGATTAGGAAGCAAAGCAAATGAGTCTGGTAGTGAACGAGCCCAAGAGGAAATATCTCCTGTTATCAAACAAACAGTTGTTACACTCGCGACTAGGCTCCCACGTCACTGCTMACAGTAATAATAATTCGTAGATAATTTCGTCTATCTTGGAACTAGTATTAACACCAATAACAATCTTGGCAACAGGTTCTACTTGGGACTGAGTAGGCCATTGAGAAGTTAAGTCCTCTCTCGACGAACAAAAACCAAATTCTATACGTCACTCATTATTCCCGTCTGCCTATATGGTGCAGGAGCATGGATGATTACAACTTCTGATGAGTCGACGTTACTAGTTTTGTTCAGCTCTGAAAGTATTCGAAGTAGTAGTGTTTACGCCAGTAAGGAAGAAGTAGAGTAATTTCTTACTTTGTCTGTAGAAGCGAGGTTTAGACATGTTTTTATGAAAATGACGATTTTCGTTTCTTATAAGCTCATGCTTTCTGATCAAAAACAATACTGTAACGATGACCGATACTCAATATTCGCCAAAAAAGAGAACGTTAACCCGTTTTACAAGATTAATGACAGGAAGCGCATCGGTGAAAGCGATTAGACTATACCACAAATCGGGTTTGAGAAGTATTTTGACGATTGGAAGAAGCGCTCACATAAGTGCATAGTATAGAATAGGAATAGGAAAGCGACAACATTAATGTAGAAGAATGAATAAGTATGTTTTTTTTTTTGAACGAAAATTATTGCTTTTTTTTAAATACACTTCGTACTGATATAAAGTGAGACTTATGCTACAATCAGATTCTTTGCTTAGCAAACAGTTTTATATCTAATAATTTTGAATTTACTGAAAATTACCTGCAATTTTTAATATCCAGTCGGTATGAATTCATCGCTGCTTCTGTTTGCACAACTCGGTCAGCAAGTTTATCTTCCAAGGGCTTGTTATCTTTTAACCAAACCACTAATCCGGGTTTTTCAACAAATTGTACCTCGAAATGAGCAGACTCTCCAGCTATAAATGTTTTAAAATACGAAAATATTGTACATGAAAACACTATTTTAAGGTATCACATAAATGTATGTTTAAAAACATTTTCAACTAAAATATTTTTATTATATATGTAAGTACAAAAGAGACTTTTAAAAGGCTTGCATTTTTTCGTTATATGTATTAGTCATTAATTTTTATACTCTCACAACATGTTACGGATTAACAACATGTTACGGATTAACAACACTTAATACTATTTGACACGTTTCAGGAGGATCAAATGAGTTGAACTCGGATGATGTCTTTATTGAGTAAAAACGGTGGCCAAAATCGGACCATTGTCATATCCACAAAGTATCCTTAAGTGGCAAATTGAACCAGACTATAAATTTTCAAGCCCCTTTATTCCGAATATAGCAAGGAGGGTATAACTGATTTTCATCCGTATAAATTGGTCAAAGTCTGTGTTAACTTAATAAATTCAGAGAGGTCCTTTTCGTAACGAAAGTTGTAAAAATGACTGAAAGCGGTCCATGAATTAGACCAACGCCCTTACAATACATATATTATTATACTAAATGATGGTATATTAGTATAATGTCAAAATTAAATAAATATAATTAGCTCAGAATTGGTCAATATATGTGATATTTGAATGAAATTAAGTGGACATGTTTTCTTCACTATAGGATGGTTTAGCGCTGAATATGAAGGAAGTTATACAAGTACATAAATATGTATATACATATAAAATTTCATTTTCTTTTTGACTTTATAATGCATATGGATATGTATCTCTAATAGTAAAGATATGTTAATAAATTTAAGCGATTATATACCGTTTTCATTATGTTTTTGTATTTTTATTTTACACGATTTGATATTTTAATTATTCAGTTAGTAGGAGTATAGGCGCTGTGTTTCTAACTAGTCACATTTTTTCATCCCTTGTTATGTGAGACTACGGAAAGTGCTCCTTTAATTTGGTTTATTGCAGGCATCGTTAGATTAACAAGTCTGAGTATTATACTCACTGCAAGATATTGTAATTTTCATTGACCTATTTTTTCTACGGAACAGCTATGAGAAATTTAAATCTACAATAATAATTTTGTGACTTTTCCTTAAAATTTTTTAGAAATAATGCTTGCACTTAAATATATATATTTCGCATACGTTCGTACAATCGCTTGAAAATATTTTAATGTAAATTCTAAAAAAAAGAGGAGAAGCATATATGAGTTGTAAGTTTAATTAAATAAACTATATAATAAAAACATGCGAAGAAATGTTAAAAAGTATGCTTACGTTTAACCTGAGCGCTTTTTGCTGGTCGATGAATTTCGGGTTTTTCTAACGACTTTAAATTGTTTTCTTCCATCATGCGTGAGGATGATCGCGTTCCGATTCTCGACCCATAGTATTCTTCGTTTCTGCTTTCAGCTCGGCTTGAGGAAAATATAGATCTATGATCGTCTTGTTTCCTCCTCTCTACTCTTGAGCTTGCTGTACTTCTCAAATTGTCTCCGTAATTGTCATATGAAGAACCTCTCTCATAATCTCGAGTAGTCGAACTCACTTGCAAAAAAAGATATAACTCAGTGTTGAATATGTGAATTTGACATACGCATGCATATTGTGGTACGTATAATACATAAGTGTATTTTTGAATCACATCGATATTAATGATTGAAAAGAGATACACATGTCTAATTTAGCAATATGTTCGATTTTATTAATATTGAGCGTTTGAATACCTATTTAATTTACTAATTTCTAAGAGTTTGAAAAATGTCTAAGAATAATTAACTTTCTATCAAATATTTAAGTATATATATACATATCGAGTATATATATTTAGCAGGGGTTTAAAATTCAATTTTCAATATTTTGAAATTAATGCGAAGACAACATTATTTTATGATGTTATTGGGTATTTATGTCTGTGTGAATGGCTTCTAAACAATTATTTAAGTACAGCAGGTTTTAAACATGTTAATAAATATAAGTATACTATAGTTTTTTTTTTTAACAAAATAGGACTCGCATGCTGTATATTTATCCCTATCTGGTATAAATTATCCCAAATGTGTAATCAAGTGTTGAAATAATACATGCATATATGGTAACCTAGCACTAATAGAAAATCGCAATAAAACATTAACTAAATGAATTAAAGCACAAGTCTCCTTGATTTTGCTGGTGATTTTCATGGTGTTGAATGAATTTTCCAGCGAGGCAAAGAAGAAGACAAAAGTATTCTTTAATTCTCAGAAAAGTGTATTGCTGAAGTGGTTGGACATAAGGCAGTCCAGATTTGCATCGATTGAGGATCTGTGCACACTTTGGAATCTTCTAAGCAATTTGACAACCCTAAACAACCAAAACTTGCAATTTCGACTGAATGAGACAAAATTGATATGCCTGTGTACAATTAGTGAAGGATTGGACCAAGGCATGTAAAAATAAAAAGAGGAGTATAACTAATCGCATCAAATATTGGTCCCTAAAAGACAATTAAATCAATTCAATTGAACATAATGCACAACATTAGGTTAATTTTGACTGATGAAAATGTAAACAAACCAAAATAACAAATTTTTGTGATAAGAACATATGTTTTCGATTTATTATTAGCTCCAGCACCTCAACATAATAAACTGTTTTAATATTTCGAAGCACTTATATATTATAAACAATCTAAACATTCATATTATTTCTTTTTCCTGACTATTTATCTGTTTAACACTAAACCACCGACAATTCTTATATATCTATTCCTACCGCGCGAGTTACATCCCATGCTAACCCAAGAACAACAGCAAACACAGATGGTGTGAAGATAKTCTCGTAGATAAGAAAATACATTTATTTAAGAAAACCAGAAGATATGTAAAATTAAGATATGAGAAGAAACACTGATCCTAAATAAATATTGAATGCAAATAAAGGATAAGCAGCACTGTGGAATTCTCCCACAGATAAGAATTTTTGTAAATTAGAAGATAAGCATTTTTGTAAAACTATAAAAGTAAGAAAATCTGTGAAATAAAGACACATTTTATTCTGACACTTTAAAGAGCCGGTCGTCTAAAATTGTTCCGTAATTGGCGCAGTCGGTAAACGTCTGACATAATCTTAAGATTGGTCAAACGGGTCACTCGGATTTTCCGAAGAAAATCCACACATAAAAAAAAACAAAAAAAATCAATTTTCAAAATAAAAATAAGGCATTTCCGAGGCCTTAAAACAGTTTTTATAAAAAAAAAAACAGAGAAGAAAAACATCACCATGGCAACTGTTAACAGCTCCGAGCTCCTGAAGGAAGCTTCGAGAATAAGGCCATTCAACGGAAGTGATGGTTACGACCTATCCTCATTTATAAGAGAAGTAGATGATATACTCCGCCTCTTTAACGATAACCCATCAAGCATCACGAAATAGCTATTCACAACAGAGTAGGAATAGCAATATAAGTCAAAGGCCTGTGCCCATGTAGACCATATGGATTACAATCAGGGCGAAAATTTTCGGTCACCAGCCCGGGGGAGGAGCTACCAATAGTAGAACTAACTATAGGTAGAAATAGATTGAAGTGTTTAATCGACACCGGTTCAAGGAAAAAATAAATTAGAAAATCCAATTAAATTAAAACCAATGAGTGGTGAATTTTTCATTACTGAAGAAGTGAAAACTCCCTTGCCTATGGAATTCAATACTGAAAACATCGTGCATTGGCATTTAACACCATTTTTTAATAGAAAATTCGACTGCTTAATAGGGCAGAATAATATCTGATAAATTCCCAATTCCAAATACAGATAGCATATCTGGAATATATTTTACGACAATTGATCTAGCCAAAGGTTTCCATCAAATTCTTATAAAAGAATGTGATAGAAAAAAACTGCATTTTCTACACCGTTAGGTCATTATGAATTCATAAGAATACCATTTGGTCTAAAGAACGGCCCAGCCACTTTCCAAAGATTAATGAACTCTGTCTTAAGAGAATACATTATTAAAATATTTATTTAGATGACATTCTCATATTTAGTTCCTTTCTTCAAGAAGACAAGGAAAGTATAGAAAAAGTTTTTAAAAAATTAAGAGAACACTGTTTAAAAATTCAAACCGATGAATGCAATTTTTTTGCTAAAACTACTGCATATCTTGGTCACATTCTAAATACAGAAGGATTTAAACCAAATCCTAATAAATAAAAGCAATTCAAAAATTAAAGCTTCCTGAAACAGTGAAGCAAATCAAATCTTTCTTAGGAGCAACAGGATATTATAGGAAATTCATTAAAGATTACGCTAAAATTGCTATTGGCATGACAAAATTTCTTAAAAAGGGAGTTCGTATTAATATTAAAGATCGAAAATTTATAGCCGCTAGAAGTATTAAAATATCCCAATTTCGAAAAGAAATTTAAAGTTGCAACTGATGCTAGCAATTTTGCAATTGGTGCCGTATTAATGCAAGATGGCCATCCCATTTGCTATRCTAGCAGGACACTTAATGAACACGAGAAGAGATATAGCACAACAGAAAAGGAACTCTTAGCYATCGTTTGGGCAGTTAATTATTTTAGACCCTACATTTATGGTAGGCATTTCGATCTTTTAACAAATCATTTACCACTTAAGTGGTTACAAACAAAATATAAGGGAAAAGACATAAATCCTTGATTACAAAGGTGGCTTCTGAAACTTGGAGAATACGATATATGCATTCAATATATAAAAGGCAAAGAAAATACATTGGCCGACTTTCTTAGCAGATTAGATGTAGATCCTGGAGAAATCTGCCTCATAAATCAAACTTCTGAAGAAGATGATTACATGAGTACAGCAGCTACAATTCACTCTCAGGTAGAAGAATTAAATGACCATGTCCCTACACTTGAATCTGTCATCAATCGTTTTCAGAGTCAAATTATTTTATGTGAACATAAAGTAAGAGACACTGAAAAAATAGGTAAAAATCTTAAGATTTACATAAGCCAAGATGACATTAATAGCGAATACATGGTAGACATCTTAAGGACACATGTTAAAACTAAAAAAGCGGGAATTTTTTCAGAAATAGCTGACTCCGAATACAACAAAGTTCAACTAAAATTAATCG
>NW_017536952.1:9867-20752 GCF_001853355.1 Bactrocera latifrons | reverse complement strand
AAATTAGAAGATAAGCATTTTTGTAAAACTATAAAAGCAAGAAAATCTTTGAAATAAAGACACATTTTATTCTGACACTCTAAAGAGCCGGTCATCTAAAATTGTTTCGTAATTCGCGCGTTCAATTTGAACGGTCATTATAAAACTTATGGATTTTATTATTCAATGCAGATAATTGTATATTTATTACTGAATGTACTATATAAAATAAAAAGTTTTCGTGGAAATTCGTTAAATAAATTTATATAATTTTTAAAATTAATTATAAAAGAAAAAATAAGACTAAATTTTTATACAGAATGTTATGCATGTATATATAATAATCTCTATTCGACTTCTTCACATTGTTTACAAATTATTTTAGTCTGGAATGTGCATTTTCCACAAACATATTTTTCGCACTTCGAAAAAATTTTTGTTGTTTTATAACCTTAATAAAATTTGATTTGATAAGCTTTTCGTACAGGCAAATCAGAGCTTGAAGAGGTTGTTGAAAAACGTTTTTTTCTTGAGATACTATGTATGCATCTCCGAGTTCTGAATCTAACTGGAACAACAAATTCTTGCCTCAAAATATTTTCACCCGTTGTTTCTTTGTGCAAAATCTATCTCAGTTTCGGATGTCAATAAAACTCTCTTTCTTTTCTGTCCTGGACGCTAGTTTATAATATTCTCCTCTTCACTATCTCTTTTTGATTCCAATTCACTTGATGTAAATATCTCTGTTTCCACGTTTTTGTTTTCATTTCGAGAGGTTTCTTGTTCATCATATTCTGAATTCTTTTTTTCAATTTCCGTTATATTTCTTAGGTAATTTGTAATTTTCCAATGCTTTGACATTTTTAGGGTTACTATCTACAACAAATTATTACACTATGTAAGGAATAAAAAATGTCCATCCAAAAATTGATGCTTTACCTTATCTCCTTCAAATAAGCAGTTGTAAAAAAATTGCAAAATAAACTCGTTAGAAGTGCACTACTACTGTGTCAAGTATATATATAAAAGATATATACCTCTGAGTTAACGGTATAATATTTTTCCCACTGAAGAAAATATTATATGCATATTCTAAGAATTGGAATTGGTTTGATAACGGTGTTACAACGTTTAAGAATGTGTAAGTTTTACAATAGTTTGAAAAATGTCCAAAAGACCAGTACTGGTAAGCTTAGTGTTAAAAATCAAATATTTGTATTATAAATTACTTCGAAGTATAAGTTTACACCTGTCAAAGAATTCTAACTAAAATATTCATATATTATACGTTGTTATTTGATAGTGCTACGTAAAACAATAGTCACTCCCGTACTTTCTTCAAAAAAAACCAAGTATAAAATTCACTAAAAAATCTGGAGAACTAAACCGACTGGCCTCTCTCTACAAGCAAAAAGAGGAGTTTCGGACAATATTATCTATGCATGTTGTTGATCAGTTGATGTATCGACCCGAGTCAACTGTTACAATGTGAATCATCGATTCTTCGGCAATGTTGTGCGGTTTCCTTAACGGAAGCTGAGTATGCAACCTGTTCGAAAAAGCACACCTGGTATCCTAGCCAAAATTTAATGCTGATGCGCTGCTCAAGCACACACTCTGCTCTCCACAAGCCGTGGATATTATCACTCCAAATGTGACAATTTTGTTTATTGACGTACCCATTCAACCAAAAGTGAACTTCATCGCTGAACAAAACGAAATGTTGCGCTCTTTACCATTATTTTGGTAACAAATTTTAACATTTGGCAACATTTTTCTGGAGTATTCATCACAGTTTTTCTTTGAGATAACAGGTAACTGATTTATATATGCATACACCTCGAATGCAAAACTAGCAGGAGAATGCAAATTTGTTTGATATGTTTCGTTATTTAGTTAATAAGATATTAAAAGTACTCGGTTTTTTTTGATTACACATTTTCGATTCGCAATTTCTCTACTCAAATATCGATGTTTTGATGTGTGCATATATTAGATTGTCAAAAAAGTCTTGCGGTATTTTCACTAGTTGGCGCTAAGAGCGAGTAGTTCTTGTTTTATTCGTCACATCGGGTCATGCTATACCTTTTTGGAAAGCTCATTTCACGCGCTAACACGTGTTTGATTGATTGTCGTTTCTTTTAAGTCGTTCGTGAGTTATAGCGTCGCAAACATGGAGCAAAATAAAGAGAAAATACGGCATAGTCTACAGTACTACTACGATAAAGGCAAAAATGCATCTCAAGCCGCCAATAAAATTTGTGCAGTTTATGGACCCGATACAGTTTCCATTCCCACCGAAAATGCGCCACGCTCCGGAAGGCCTGTCGTCGAAAATTGCGATAAAACCGCTGAATTGGTCGAAAGATACCGGCATAGTAGCAGCCGTAGCGTCGGTCAAGAGCTGGGCATGAGACATGAAAAAAAATTTTATGAACAATTGAAAATTCAATAAAAATACCGCAAGACTTTTTTGACAAGCTATTACATTCCGTCAGCATAAAATCATATCAACGACGAGTTACCAACCGACCAAATATTCACCATGCGACTTCTTCAATCTGCTGCTAGAGAAAATAATTTGAATTGCTGAACTTAGTCGAGCAGGTACAATCTTTTATAATGTGTACATCTGCTGACGTATGCAGATGATAGTGATATAATGGATCTCAACACCCGCGCCGTTAGTTCTGCTTTCTCCAGACTGGACAAGGAAGCAAAGCAAATGGGACGGCGGAAAAAACTCCACCTTTGAAAGTATTCGACGCAGTACCCACCGGGGGAAGCAGACGAAAACCTCCACTCCATTGGAAGGATCGGGTAGAGAAGGACCTGGCCCTGGAATATACAAAAGAAGAAACGACTGGCGTGCTGTTGTTAACTCGGCTATAAACGCGTAAACGTGTCTACGACTTTAATTCAAAAATCTCGTAATATCCATAAATTAATAATGTGTAAAATGTCACACAATGTGTCATATTATTTGATTTGAAAACGCACAAAAGACATTTCCTGCAAGTGACGGCTATTGAAAGTAGCAAAAATGTAAGCATGTTACATTTTCGCTAAGACCAGACGTGTCGGACAGTTAAAATAAACAATTTTTTAGTACCTTAAGCTAATGAAGTAACTTATCTTGGGATTCACCTGGATTGAAGGCGAACGGGGCGACAACATATAGCGAATGAAATAACTTGAATGAAGTTAAGAGCAGCAAATTTTAATTGGCTTTTCAACAAAAATTCTAAACTCAGCCTAGACAACAAAGTCCTGTTATACATTCAACAGTGGGGTACGTCCTGTGCAACCAACATTGATATGTATAATTTTATACAAAAGTTTTAATCTAAAATGCTTAGATCAATCGCGGTTGCACCATGGTACATGTGTAATGAAAACATTCACAAAGATCTTGATATTACTATGGTAAAGAAGGAGATAGAGGACAGCATAATGACATATATTTCCAAACTTCCCGAACATCCAAACCCATTAGCTAATGTCTTGGCAAATTTCTGCAATCAAACACGCTTAAAAAGAAGTGATCTACCTGCCTACTAGAAAGCCACGTTCTACCAAAAAAGCTCAACTACATTCTTGAGCTTATTTAGTTTTAAATAGATTTAAGATTTGGGGCTTTACTAAGCAGATTCAATAAATAAAGAAATATTGGAAAAAATTTAGAATAAAATTCAGCTATTGTTTGAGCTTTAACAAATACAAATGATTTTATACCAGAAATTCTAGTTTATTCGCAAATGTAAAATAAATAAACAAATGTAAGTACAAATGTTCGTACTCGTAACTACTAATATATGGTATATAACATTGATTAAAATCGAACATAATATGTATGTACGGTAAGTATGTTCTTTTTTTTTACCAACAAGTAAGGTAACTTACATTCAGCGCGCCTCCGCGAATATTTAGCAGAATATCCAGATGTATAGTCTTCCATTTTGGAAATGTTTAGGTCTGTTACGTCAATTTCAGTGCCTACTTCCTTGTGTTCCTCATGAATATTTTCAATGTGTTCTTGGGATTGGTCGTTAGTATATGGAACTTCCACGATCTCGTAGATGGGTCTTTTAGTTTTCAATGGAGGAGTAAATATGTGTAAAAAATCACGAGCTTTAGCTTTTTTAACTGTATCTTCAGCGTATTTAGTAGAATCAGTTGATTTAATTACAGCGCTTTTAATAAAACGTAACTTTTGTTTAGCCGTATGAACTGAAGTATCAAAATTTTGGGAGTCATAAATTCCTTTTAAAAAGTTTTCAGATTTTTGCTCTAAGCTTTCATTATGCACTATAAGCTTTTTTATAGATTGCGGCAGAGGAGGTGGCGAAGGTGGACGAGCTTTTACTATTAAAATTTCAATTGAAGTTTCGTATGATATGCGTGGTAAAGGTTCAAAGAAGCCAGGCATGCGATGAAAGTTAGGCGGTAAAGGCGGAGGAGGGTTTGAAGTTCCTCCGCCTTGATATGGCAAACTGATAAGGTTCGTTAAAGAATTAGACCATTGCTGTAAAGAAGCACTATCCTTTATGTTAGTAACATTCATATTTGTAGATTTACTATTATTTTTGTCTGAAGCTGCTGTAGTGTTAATAATAAATTTGGATGATTCAGTATAAAAAGGAATATCACTTAAAGTAATTTTTTTACTGCTCGCTACTTCTTTAGGTGTCTCATTAATTTCTGACAATGGCGGTGATAATAAATTTAGTGAGGACTTAATTTGTGAATTATTAGATATTTCACTATTCTTACCAACAGATCCATCGGATAACATTTTAATATTGGAAAAATCCTTACATTTATTAATTAATTCTATACCATCAGTTGATGCATGCCTACACTGTTGGTTAAAAATTACATCTTTTTCAATCAGCATTGTGTCATTTGCATTATTTATGGAATCATCTTTCTTTTTCGATAACAAAGTATTTTCTGTTACCATATCGGAAAAGTCTATCCTTTCTTTCTCAAATAATACAGCACTTTTAGTAAGAGAGTTTTCATTCTCTTCAGTTATTGTACTGTCAAAATGCTGTATATTTCTATCTGGATGCCATTGTGTATGATCTTCTAAGTAGTTTGCTTTTTCTTTCACACGTGATTCATCAGTTTTAGTAAGTGAGTGTTTGTTCTCTTCAAATATTTTATTCTCCAAATGTTGTTTATTTCTGTTCGAAAGCAAATTTGTCTGTTCTTCTAAGTACTTTTTCCTTTCTTCGTCACTTAAATAGTAATCGTGAGCCACATCTGAGGCTTTTATTCCAGAATAGGGATTATGTGCCTCAGCCTTCTGCGGTAAGTGAAGAAGTAACTCATTTTCATACAGTACTTGTGAGGAATCAATACGTAAATCATCAGCAAAATGTTCCTGTAATGCCGATTCATCATCTATGTATGAAACAATTTCTTGAAACCATTGTTCTCGAATATCTATTTTGTGAGGTTTTAATGTAATTGGCAAAAATTTGTTTTGCTTTCCCGGTTTTGCTGTTAAGTATAACACATTTTCGACGACATTATTCTCAATATTGCAGTCTGGTAGTTTAATAATGTTTTGTAAAACAAAAATTGACCGTTCTTCATTTATTTTCCTTAGATTAGAGATTAAAATCCTCGATTTAAATAAAAATAAATATCGATCGTGAGATTTTTGAGCAGAATCTTTTATAGTCCACCAATCGTGGTTAAGTAAACGTCCGATTTTATATATATTACCTCTATATCCTTCTATGCTAGATAAAAGTTTATTATGAAATGCTCTATTAGGAACGCTAAGCATTAGTTCCAAGGCTTTTTGTAAGTCTTTAGTATTTTCAGGCACATTATGTGAGTACTTTATTAATTCCTGAAATAAATTAAAAATACATAGTATTCTATGGCTAAATAGTCAAATATTTTGCGTTTTGTGTAAAACATTTTAGTTTGTCAATATATATACAATGTACAATGCATATCACTCTCATAGATACATCAGCATCAAGAACTGTGTGATTTAAAAAACTAAGATTTTCCGTTACAAATTTATTACTATATATAGAAAATAAAATTGTCAATTTAATTGGTATAAAATGCCATCATTCTTAAAATTTAACAGTTTGGAGCCTTCTAACTCGATACGAACCAATATACGACAAAATATCAACCTGCAATTGTCTTGATTATTTCATAATTAAATTTGACATATTGAAAACCGCACAAAGAAACAAAAATAATACGCCAACATTTTTTGTTAAAAGAAAACTTCTATCAACAACTATGTTTATACGTATATACAAATGTACACAAATAGCTGGAAAAGTATAAACATACATATATAATTCGCATAAATAAAACAATTTTTAACACGATTTTATTCCAATTAGCACGATTCAATTTACTTCTCAGATTAAGTTTAGAGGAGTTCCTTTTTTGTAGATACCATTTTACCGTATAAAAACAGAATTATGTGTATAACTAAACTAAGTAACCGACGGTACCCTAAACATTTTTGCTAATTCTTTCTAGACATATAAACTATATTATATTGCTTTGATATCCGTGATCCCGACAAATGAGATGTTTCTTGGAGTGAAAGGGGCGAGTACAAAACGTCAGATCGATATCTGAAAAATGGAAGGACTAGTTCGCGCATATACAGATAGATCGACATGGCTAAATCGACTCATCTCGTCTCGCTTATCATTTATATACATAATATATATGTATATTATATGATTTCCGTCGTTTTCTTTTGGATGTCACAAACCTCCTGGTATGTATACTTGGCTCTGGCCATAATTAAAAAATCAATATCTTAACTTTTTAATTGATTAATATTTGAAATATTATAAATAAGAAAATAAAATATATTAGTAAATATGAATTATATACTTATATTTAAGCAAAGAATTTATAGGTGGAAATAAGAACCAAATATTTTTTGGAAAAATTCAATACTAAGTTTCTTTCCAGCGAACATATTATACATTTTGTCCCCGGGGGTAGTACATTTCTATTATCGTTTGAACTCCACAATAAAAATATTGAGTAAAATTTTATCTAATGTACATTCCGATCTAAAGGTAAGAAGTTATAACGACTTAGGGGCTCAAAACTAACTTATTTCGATTTTTTTCTTTGTACGATAGTGCAAATCCATCTTATGAATTCCGAAGTTCACTGCGACCAGTTGCTCCGATTGACGCCAAGCCAGGATAACATTTATCAACCCATTTCTTACAATCGATAGCTATCCCTAATACATTTTCATTATCTTTTTTTAAATTCAGCAGCAAGCAGCATTCGTCAAATAAAACCAAACGGCAAAGCAAAAACAAAAATTTTAATATGCAAATATATATGTGCGTATAAGTAATTAAGTGTAGATAGAACGTAGTTAGGTATATTACACTTTTTATTATATTTTAACATTTTAACAATATATAAGCTCTTACACCGTTTATACATATGTATATTGCGTTTGAATATGCTATACACCTAGCAGTTTTTACTTAATAACTTTGAAATACTTAACATTAAAACTATTTTCTTTTGGTTATATCTTTGGTATGCTTTATTAAACCTAAACATGTCAAAAACTTTTATTCCGAATATTAAAACTGAAAATTTTTTCAAAACAAGAAATAGCATTGGTTAAAATAATATTGGTAACCCGTAGTATGTGGTTTTTCATGAGTTTTAAAATTCTATTCGGCGTTGGTCAAAATAATATTTGTAACCCGTATGTATGCGGTTTTTCATAAGTTTTAAAATTCTATTCGGCATTGATTGAAATAAGTTTTGGCAGGTTTCCAGTGGGGTATAATCTCAAAGTTCGTTTGGGATTAAGGGATTGACTAGGCATACAGACCACATTTGCATCCTTAAATCACTCAGATACCAACATGTGTGTTTCGGGTCGTTGTCTTATTGATAACACCATTTTTTCTTCAGTATGTGGTAGCATCAATAAAAAAATAATTCGCCACTTTTTTTCTCCGGTAGAACTGCACTTATTTTTATGTTCAGAGGCAAAAGCTTCTATTTTCTGAAAGTGTGGCTTTACGCCCATGTACATTATCGCCGAATTGTCCAAGAACTAGCCTTAGTTCAACTGCCGCTGCAATTTGTCGCAAAGCCACAAACGAGTCCTTTTTTGTAATGAGAAGTACTATATATTATGATCGTCAATCAGTGGCTTTTACGACCGATTCCAAATAATTTATTCTTTTCAGTTTATGGTGTTTAAAGGAATATACAATTACAAATACTCCAATACTTAAATTGATATGAATAATACTTGAAAATAACTACTTATTTTTTTTTTTAATATTACTTACACTTCATTGGGCAACACAATTTAATGAAGCAATGATAACTTGGCACTCAAACGCGTAATTAACAAAATAGTAATGCAAGTTGTTGATACGGACGTTCTACTCATTCACTTTCATTGTTGAAATATAACGGTATAAAAAATTCACTAGCTAAACTCACATATATCATATTATATGTCCACAAATATATACAATCTGCAAATGAGTTAGTTTTTATTACTTGTGAACGCTTGCAGTACAATATATTAATAGTAACACAGTTATAGCGGAGAATGGTTAAGGCTAATTTCTACCACCAAGAAAATAACATGTAATGAGTGCATATGAAAATTTAAAAAATTAGGTTTATACTTTACCTTTAATAAAAACTGGTAGTCATTTATTCTCTGAATTGGTAACTTTAAATGTTCGCACAGATTTTTGTCGTCCCCAATTGCCTTGGATATTTGCTAAATTGAAGAAATAGAAAAATTAATCTTATATTATATCAAAATAAGTTGGGTTTGTGTATGTTCGTTATAGCTGACTAAACCGTTGCATGAAATGAAAAATGGCCTGAACCATTTTGAAAGCAATACAATGAGGACGGTTTGTAAAAAAATTCAGAAAATTTTATTTTTTAATCGACTAAAGAGCGTAAATTCCAATAAAAATCATTACTTACTTTTAACAG
Organism: Bactrocera latifrons; assembly: GCF_001853355.1. NCBI lineage: Eukaryota > Metazoa > Arthropoda > Insecta > Diptera > Tephritidae > Bactrocera > Bactrocera latifrons. The sequence goes on along the minus strand of NW_017536952.1, from coordinate 11,764 downwards.
AAAATTTTAAATTTAGACAGAGAATTTTATTTAAACTCCTAACGATTGTACGTATCCCCTAAAACAAAATCGGACTATAACCACGCCTACTTCCAAAACCAAATTTTAAAATTCTATTTGATTATTTCACTTTCCAGTATACAAATCAAGAAATAATTAATAAAACAGAATGAAATTTTGCAGTAATAGTTCCCTTCAAGTATAGCGCCTTTTTCCGTCCGTTCCAAAACAATTTTTCCTTTTTGCCTTAAATCATTTGCATTGGCATTCCAGTTTAAATCTTCCCCTTTACATTAACCGTTTAAAACTTATAAATCTCCCTACACTCGCTAGTCGTAGGGATATGCTTGGTATAATATTTCTTGTAAAACTCATCAATGGGTCAGTGTGTAGCCCATCTCTCTTGTCTGATATTAATTTTAACATTCCCGCTCGCTCTACCAGGCAGTTTAAACCTTTGCTTTTAAARTTTTCTAGAACAAATTTCGAGTTAAACGAACCATTGCGCCGTATATGTCACGATTTCAATTCTCATTCCAGCACATTTGATCTAACAGATTCTCTCTTTACCATTAAAAAAAAAAAAATTTTATCTACTCTTAACAAGTAACATTCAAAAATTATAAACTTTAATCTAATTCTTAATTTTGGCTGTTGAAATTTTTGTTTCTGTAGCTGAGCAGCTTAAGATCGCAACGCTTAAAACTCTCTTGCCTTTTATGACTCATCTAATTTCGCGGTTTGGCGGGAGGAGGGTAATCGTTGGTATTATTATTATTATTATTTTGACCAAAAATTGTCCAAATCCGACCCCCATATACATAATACAAATGTTTCGAACTCCCAGGAGGTTATGATGGATATATCAGCCAATATTTGAGTTGTCTCAATGAAATTGAGAGCGCTTGTTTTAATCATAAAAGAGTATCTTTGTGCCAAAAATGAATAAATTTGAGTGAAAACTTGACCTAACTTTGACTTTGACCATATTATTGGATAATATCGGGTCGATGCTTACTGCAGTCTATTACATATAATAACTTCGCTTTTCTAACAAAAGTTATGCCGAATTTTTTGGCCAGTGTATGAGTTTCCGATCCTCTGGTTGACGTGTCACTCCTTAAATATTTCCCTGGCCTTAATTCTAGCAAGTTGCAAGAGTATAAAATGTTCAGTTGCACCCGAACTTAGCTCTTCCTTACTTTTTGACATTCCTGTTCGTACAGTTTTGGTACTTCATATATTTTCCCGTTATATTTCTTATTAACGCGCGGATAATGAGAAATTCTACATAAACTTCAATATGACGTGCACTGGAAATACGAATTAGATATGACGATTTCACAAAAATGAAGAATAACAGAACCCCAAAATGTAGTAAAATAAAGTCGAGGCTCCTGTGAAGCAAACAATTATGTTACCAAATTGTACAAACTGAAAAATAGCGTGGAGAAATAATTTTCATGAGTCAACATATATTTTTAAAGTTTAGGGTTTTGTTAGCAATAAACCAGATGATGCGTATGGGCTAATAAATTTAAGAGAAGAAAGCTTGGCCAGGACATACTTGGCCATCCAGACTAAAAACATCCCTCTATAGGTGCTAAACTCTGGAATTAGTAGCGATTGACCTACGAAAAAAATGTTTTACACATGGTCAACTGCATGTTGGTCTATCGCGGGTCGGAGGTCCTGAAAAGCAATTTATATTGCTGCCACAAAATAAAATAAATTACTTTTCAGGAGCAGAGAAAGTAAAATATATAGCGAAGGCATTTCTACAAATGGGGAAAGTTCTCTCATCGCCATTCACTTGGGAGTGGCCAGAAACGATTCTTTTACATATGACTCAAGCAGCTCACGACTTCCGGTCCTTGACCAAGTATCCTCTGGGTAG
>NW_017536952.1:0-9667 GCF_001853355.1 Bactrocera latifrons | reverse complement strand
CCGCTCCCTTAATTGGGAAGGTGCCGCTGCCCAACTGCTTGATGTCCTCGTGAAAATAAAGGCTGACATCACCGGCGTCCAAGAAATGCGATGAACGGGACAGGGACAGAGACGAGTAGGTCCTTGCGGCATTTACTACAGTGGCCATATAAAGGTGCGCAAGTTTGGTGTGGGATTTGTGGTGGGAGACAGACTCCGTTGCAGAGTACTATCATTAACTCCGGTGAATGAACGTCTAGCCACAATCCGCATCAAAGCGAGGTTCTTCAACATGTCGCTGATTTGAGCCCACGCCCCGATGGAAGAGAAGGACGATGTGACCAAAGATGCCTTTTATGAGTGCTTGGAACGCACTTATGAGAGTTGCCCCCGCCACGATGTCAAAATCGTGCTTGGCGATTTTAACACCATAGTTAGCAAAGAAGGTATCTTTGGCAATACGGTCGGTAAATTCAGCCTCCACGAGGAAAAATCCTCAAATGGGTGGAGGCTGATCGACTTCGCCGGGGCCCAAAATATGGTTATCTGAAGTACTAGATTCCAGCATAAGAAGACACATTAAGCTACCTCACTGTCTCCGGATCGAAAAACCACCAAACAGATCGATCACGTTGTGATAGACGGAAGACACGTCTCCAGTGTTTTAGATGTGAATGCGCTCCGAATTCCTAACATTGACTCGGACCACTACCTTGTTGCAGCCAAGATTCGCACCCGCCTCTGTGCAGCAAAAACGCACGCCATCAAACACAAGGAAGGTTCGACGTCAAGAAGTTGCAATCACAACAGACAGCCGAACGATTTTCTACTCGGCTTGCACTCCTGCTCTCTGAGAGCACTTGTCAACAACTCGGTATAAGGGAACTGTGGGACGGCATTTCAAACTCCTTACGTACAGCTGCAACCGAAACCATTGGCTTTCGGAAAGTGCAAAAGATCAGCTGAAGCAAACATTTTCAGACAGAAAGAGAAAGTGACCGCATTGCGTGAGTACTAAGAACTTGATAAGCTGGCCGACAGGGGTAATGCTCGAAAATTCTACGAAAAAATGCGGCGGCTTACAGAAGGTTTCAAGACCGGAGTAAACTCTGTAGAATCTAGTCACCGAATTATGGAGGGAATATTTCTCCAGCCTGCTCAATGGCAGTGAGCGCACAATGCCAGAAGAAGGCGAACCCGATTCCCCAATCGATGACGATGGAGCAGATGTTCCATTGCCTGACCAGGAAGAAGTTCGAATAGCAGTTGACCGACTGAAGAACAACAACGTGGCGGGGGTTGATGGATTGCCGGCCGAGCTATTCAAATACGGCGGCGAATAACTGATAAGGAGCATGCGTCAGCTTCTTTGTAAAATATGGTCGGACGAAAGCATGCCCAACGATTGGAATTTAAATGTGCTATGCCCAATCCTCAAAAAAGGAGATCCCACAATCTGGGCCAACTAACGTGAAATGAGTCTCCTAAACATTACGCATTAGATTCTAGTGAAAGATTAAAGACCACCGTCAACAAACTGATTGGACCTTACCAGTGTGGCTTCAGACCTGGAAAATCAACAATCGACCAGATATTCTCCATGCGCCAAATCTTGAAAAAGATCCGTGAAAAGAGAATCGACAATCACCACCTCTTCGTCGATTTCAAAGCTGCTTTCGACAGCACGAAAAGGAGCTGCCTTTATGCCGCGATGTCTGAATTTGGTATCCCTGAAAAACTTAAACGGCTGTGTGAACTGACGTTGAGCAACACCAAAAGCCCCGTCAGAATCAGGAAGAACCTCTCCGAGCCGGTCGATACCAAACGAGGTTTCAGACAAGGCGACTCCTTATCGTGCGATTTCTGCAACCTACTTCTGGAGAAAATTATTAGAGCTGCAGAACTAAATAGAGAAGGTACAATCTTCTATAAGAGAGTACAGCTGCGGGTGTATGCCGATGATATTGATATCATCGGCCTCAGCACCCGCGCCGTTAGTTCTGCTTTCTCCAGACTGGACAAGGAAGCAAAGCAAATGAGTCTGGCAGTGAACGAGGGCAAGACGAAATATCTCCTGTCATCAAACAAACAGTCGTCGCACTCGTGACTAGGCTCTCACGTCACTGTTAAAAGTCATAACTTTGAAGTTGTAGATAATTTCGTCTATCTTGTAACTAATGTAAACACTACCAACAATGTCAGCCTGGAAATCCAACGTAGGATAACTCTTGTCAACAGGTGCTACTTCGGACYGAGTAGGCAATTGAGAAGCAAAGTCCTCTCTCGACAAACAAAAACCAAACTCTATAAGTCACTCATAATACCCGACCTGCTATATGGTGCAGAGGCTTGGACGATGACAACAACTGATGAGTCGACGTTGCGAGTTTTCGAGAGAAAAGTTCTGCGAAAGATTTATGTTTCTTTGCGCGTTGGCCACGGCGAATATCACATTCGACGGAACGATGAGCTGTACGAGGTATATGACGACATTGACATAATTCAGCGAATTAAAGGACAGCGGCTACGCTGGCTAGGTCATGTTGTCCGAATGGACAAAAACACTCCAGCTCTGAAAGTATTCGAAGCTGTACCCGCCGGGGGAAGCAGAGGAAGAGGAAGACCTCCACTCCGTTGGAAGGACCAGGTGGAGAAGGACCTGACTACGCTTGAAATATCCAATTGGCGCCACGTAGGGAAAAGAAGAAACGACTGGCGCGCTGTTGTTAACTCGGCTATAATCGCGTAAGCGGTGCCTACGCCAATTAAGAAGAAGAAGATTTCTACAAAAGTTAAAAAATAATAATAGTAATAATACAAAGAATTGTGCTTTTATGTTCGAATTTCCTTCATTTTACTAATTTTTAATGACTCCACCTTACGATCAGACCTCTCAAAGAAAATATATGAAAAATAACTCTTACTTCTTTAAAAAGGGATGTCAATTGATAGTTTCATTAACTGTGGGCGCAATTAAATCTAAAATCGACCTTATACCTAAGGCAACAAATCCACAGGCGAGCCACGAAGAACGCCGACTCATTACGGCTACCACATTCAACCCAGTGCCAATAAACGCAAATGGTACAACAGCTTTATTCCGAAAATAATAATAGTAGTGTATATTGTATGATGAAAAACCTATAGTCAAACTGCTGAACATTCTATAATGATTATAAGATGGGAGATTCTCGCTTTCTAACATCAGATATACTTATTCACAAAGAAAAAACTGAGAATGAATCATGTAAGCCAAACCAGAAATTTTGATTTTTCAGCTAAAAATCCTCTAGCTTAAACAACAAATACCATTACAAAATTCCCGCTGATTTCTACAAATGGAACTCAACGCTGACTCAAATACAAGTTACCTTAATGAAAATTGTTCAATGAAGCTGTCATAAATTAATGTTTATAAGAATTGAAGTCTCCTCAGGTAATTAATACGATTCCTGGATATAGAGATAGTAGGCATGAAAATTTAATGAAGTTGTTATATAAACTGACGTTTCTAAACCGGTTAGCAAAGTTTTTCATAGAGGTACAGTGACTAGTGTAAGTGTAGAACCCCTGTTGCACTAGGTGGCCTTTCTTTAAAGATCTCAAAAAATATTATTTACCAAACTTTAATTAGATTTGAAAAGTAAGCAAGCTATGTCGATAAAAATTTGTTGCTTCATTTCTGCCTTAGTTTAAAGTTTTTCGCATAATACTTGCAGATGTACGAATGGACCAATACGAATGTCAACTAACACGTGTTCGAAGCGGCATCAAGATATTTAAATTTTCACACCTATATCTTACAACAACATACGGATGGATATCCGAATGGACATGTAAAGATGCACCCGCACTTATAGTTATAACAACATATTTATCTCGATACGTTTTAGGTGTTACAAACGCCATAACCATAAGTTACACAAATGACGTCATGAATTTTCATCACTACGTAATTATATGGAAATGTATACATATATACAATCGAACTAAAAAGATATGAAACTATTGTATTTATTTATTTTGGCAAGCACGTTTATTGTGGAATAACTCGAAGATCTAGCAAAATGAAAATATATCGAAAACGTCTTCGTTTCTATATATATACATACTTGTATGTACTTATGTACATATGTGTATGTAAAAAAATTACTTGTCACGCTTTCTCTGTGGTAAACTCCTAAACTAAGTGGGGTTTTGTGATTACCACCATCACGACAAATATGATCACCGCGCTGTGGATATACTATGTATTTAGTAATTTGTTTTAGGTATTTTTCATATTTATTTAGTAGATTTCATGCGAGTGAAGCAGCGGGTAAAGATAGTTTAATTATATTTATGGGGAGACTATTATTTAATGATCTCATTGCTAGCCATATCAACTTTTGTTAATTTAATACTATAGTGGCACTATATATGTTTAGGGGTTTCACATAACCTCATAAATTTATAAGTTGTAACGATCCGAAAACATAGCGTTCAGAGTTGTATTTGCGTAAATTTATTTTAGTATGCAATCCAACAACAAAACTTTTAAACTAGTACAAAAATTTATGATTTTATGATTTTACGATGCTTTATGACTCGTTGTGAGTACCCAAGTTATTATTATCACTTTATTCATCGCCTTAGAGAGGAAAATGAGTATTAGGTAATTAAGAAAATATATTCTTCAATAATTGTATCACTTTCCTACTATGTCGGAGTATTATTGACTTCTTAATCACTAGATTTCAAGTATTTTTTCTCTTATACTTTTTTCTTGATGTATTATCATATATAATAAATTCATAAGTTAAGCAAATAGATAACTGGTTCGAAATCTCATATTTTCTCTTATTTTCTCACATTAACTTGTTGGCATAAAATATTTGGTACATGAATTTGCTCAAGGTCACATAAAAATAACGTAACATATATATAAATAAATGTATTTATTTATTTACTTTGCACTATTAATATACTCAAAGAGAAAAAGTCATATATATATATATATACTTATATGTGTATACAAAAATTCACTAAGTTCCTTGTATTACATGTAAACTAAAATTGTTTTTCAGAGGAGGAGTGTTACAACACATTTTCTATAATTCATAAGCACAATATCGCAAGTGAATGCAATATTCAGTTCATATATTTCTCAGTATGCTATATATATATATATATATATATGATATATATATGGTTTATACATACAGGCCTATAAAGTTACGAGATATTTGGAGAAGCACACCCGAAAATAATTATAGAAACTTTTTCTCGACACGTCCACTAGAGCTACTCAAAAATGACTAAATATTGAATGCGCTGAAAGTAGAAAATTTTGTGAAATTCTAAATATAATTATTTTTGCCACGACGTATACGCATATCATGTATATTCTTACATATGTAAATATATATATTTATACGTAGATAAAGATATACAATTTTTTATAGTATTGTTATATACTGATTAAGATTTCCTTTATGATTGGCATGAAGGCTATAATGGTATAAAAAATAATTAATCCATATTTAAATACCAAACACTCATTTATATATATAGTACATACTTACATATAGTCTTTTTTTGCTTCTTTACTGGTGTAGAAACCGCTTATCGTTATAGCCGAGTTAACAACAGCGTGCCAGTCGTTTCTTCTTTTCGCAAGGTGGCGCCAGTTGGAGATTCCGAGCGAAGCTAGGTCCTTCTCCACCTGGTCCTTCCAACACAGTAGAGGTCTTGCTCCTCATCTGCTTCCCCCGGCACGTACTGCGCTGAATACTTTAAGAGCTGGAGTGTTTTCGTCCATTCGGACGACATGACCTAGACAGCGTAGCCACTGTATTTTAATTTGCTGAATTATGTGTGTCAAAGTCGTCATATACATATATCATACAGCTCATTCGCGGGAGATAACCCATCGCCAAGTACAATCATTCACTTCGGTGAATGAACATCTAACCATAATCTGCATCAAAGCGAAGTTCTTCAACATATCGCTGATTCGGACCCACGCTCCTACGGAAGAGAAAGACGATGTGACCAAAGATGCCTTCTATTAGTGCTTGGAGCGTACACGAATGAGAGCTGCTCCCGCCACGATATCTAAATCGAGCTTTGCGACTTTAACGCCAGGGTGGGCAAAAAAGGTATCTTTGGCACTACGGTCGGTAAATTCAACCTCCACGATGAAACATCCAAAAATGGGTTGAGGCTGATCGACTTCGCCGGGGCCCGAAATATGATTATCTGTAGTATTCCAGCACAAGAAAATAGATCAAGCTACCTGGTTGTCCCCGGACCACCAACCACCAACCAGATCGATCGTGTTGTGATAGACGGATGACACGTCTCCAGTGTTCCAGACGTGCATAAGCCCCGAGGTCCTAACATCGACTCGGACCACTATCTTGTTGCAGCCAAGATTCGCCTCTGTGAAGCAAAAAACGAACGTCAACAAACACAAAGAAGGTTCGAAGCTGCAATTACAACAGACAGCCGAACGATTTTCTACTCGACTTCAGCGTAAACACCACCAATGTCAGCCTGGAAATCCAACGCAGGAGAAGTCTTGCCAACAGGCGTTACTCGGACTGAGTAGGCAATTGAGAAGCAAAGTTCTCTCTCGACGAACAAAAACCAAACTCTATAAGTCACTCATAATTACCGTCCTGCTATATGGTGCAGAGGCTTGGACGATAACAACAGCTGATGAGTCGACGTTGCGAGTTTTCGAGAGAAAAGTTCTGGGCAAGATTTAAGGTCCTTTGCTTGTTGGCCACGGCGTATATCTCATTCGATGGAAAGATGAGCTGTATGATATATACGACAACATTGATATAGTTCAGCGAAGTAAAAAACAGCGGCTACCCTGTCTAGGTCATGTTGTCCGAATGGACGAAAATACTTCAGCTCTGAAAGTATTCGACGCAGTACCCGTCGAAGGAAGCAGTGGAAGAGGAAGACCTCCACTCCTTTGGAAGGACTAGGTGTAGAACGACCTGGCTTCGCTCGCAGGCTCCAATTGGCGCCACCTTGCGAAAAGAAAAAACGATGGGCACGTTGGAATTGTGAAGAAAATTGCGAATGATATTTGATTGAGACCTAATGACCGATAAATTTTGATAGTACACCCTAAGGAAGGTGCAGAAAACGTATGAGTAAAGTTTTGATTAATAGGCGAATCAACTAGTTTGCAGCGGTGTTTTCCCCTCTATTTGGAAAAAACTTAAAGGGGCGCAACTTGATGCCATACTGACGAATATTGAAAGCAATGAACTGTCACAATAACAGACAGTTTGACATATCGCAGGCAACGCATCTCATTTACACGTTACACATATCCTGACGACAATTTCATCCCGGAAATATTAAATGTAGTAGAGCGAGTATTAAGACGGTTGTGTAAAATTATAAGCATAAAGTAAAAGAGTGGGGCTGGCAGCAGATGGAGCGGCATAGAATCCTTTCGGTACAGACGGAGCGAGATAATCTGATATCTGACTTCAAATTCGTTAAAGATTTCCAGATTCAAATCTTTCCAAAAAGATATGTAAACAGAGAGATTTGTGGCATCATTCAAGAGCACTTATAAAAAATGTAAAACAATGAAAATTAAATACATTTTTGAAATTTAAAGGTACTTGAGCAAAAGTTTTGTAATTTGAAGCATCATATTATTATTTGCAACTTAAATGCCTGGACCAATTTGGCCAATTCTTTTTTTTTTAATGTTCGTTGAAGTTCAAAGATGGTTTTTACGATTCGAATAATTGCCGGAAAACCCTTAAAACAACCCATTTGTTTTTCCATACAAAAGATGACTGTTTATTTGTAACACTAAGAGAACGGCTGCACCAGTCTTGATGAAATTTTCAGAGGTTGTTCGTTGTGGAAGGTTTTAAAATAAAAATACCTTCTACTTTTCTTGAGAAAAAATCGGAAAATTGGACAATTCCAAAAAGTAACTTTTTTCCATACATTTTTTTTTTCAATTTTTGTTTGTTTTGTTTTTCAATATTTTGATTTGTAAATTATTTGAATCGTTCAATTTCGGTAGGTTACTTTTTTATTCCGGCTATTCAAAAGAAAATTGTTAAAAATTATTCCGTGAAAACTTTATGTGTGCTTCATACAAAGTGATTAATCACAGATTGAGAGTTGTTACGAAGCCACGAAGAGGTCGCGCTAATATCGGTTGGCGTTCTTTTTGCCACCAACATATGGCAGCCCAAGCCACATCGGCGATGTCACAGCACGACTTGATGGACTTTATCTTGACGCAACTTATGGTATATATGGTGCTGTTAAATGCTGGATGTACTCTGCTAAGTGGCAAAAAGAGGTTTGCCGCACGCACACATTCTTCTTTAGATAGTAACGCCAGATCAAATTCATGAAATCATTTCTGTGGAAATTCCTGATGCAGAGAAGGATCCAGTATTATGCAAAGAGATGAAAACCAATACGATTCATGGACCTTGCGGACACCACAATCCGACATCGTTTTGTATGACAATAAATGCACGAAACACTATCCACGTGCTTTTCTCTCGGAAACGCAAACTGGAAACGATTGATATCCACTGTATCGGCGTCGCTCACAAGACGACAATGGCAGAACATTTAGCATTCAATTTAGAGGAGTGAATGTCGAAGTTGACAACATATGAATCGTACCGTATTGGTCATTGTTGTCTAATTCACATTCAAAACTTATGTCAATGTTGAGTTGCAGTGTGGTGAAATCGATCAAATACGTTTGCAAGTACGTTACCAAAGAAAATAACATGGCGATTATTGGCCTTGAACGAGATGAGATCAGCAAGTAAATGGGTCCATACGTGAACTGCAATAAAGCGCTTTGTAGGATATTTACTCTTGCAATTCATGAAAGTTTTCCGACTGTTGTGCATCACGCGGTTCATTTGGAGAATGGCTAAAGAGTGTGTTTCAACCCTTGCGTCAGTGATCCGTTTGCGAGAACATTGCCCTATTTGGAAATGCCTTGATATTATACATGGAATGCATATTCGAAGAAATAGTTATGCAGAAAGCAAGAACAACCAGTAGATTGACATCGAGGTGTGTTCTCAACTAATGCAACTAATGCCTTAAGACGAATTTACACATTCCACCCGAAAACGGCGATTGCTTCTACCTTCGGTTGCTATAGATAAATGTACGTGGTTGAATTTCATTTGAGTCATTGCGTGAATGGTACAGTGTGTGCAACTTTTTGAGAAGCGAGCCACATGACATGATAATCACTGGAAACAAACGATGGACGATGAGGATAKCTACTTCGCATGCCACTGATATTCGAATACTTTTCACGAAGATCATTTCGACATATCAGCCTTCGAATTCTCGTCAGTTATGGGATACGAAGTCATGGATTATCCATGGAATTTGTAAATTCTTTGCAGCGGCTTGGTATGCCGCAGCATTATTTACGTTTCAAAGTTGGATTATATTAAACTGTGCAATAGCACCCGATGATTATGACGCAGTTATCGAATACAAGGGGACAGCCATTTCAGTTCAAACGTATTCTGTTTCCAGAGAACATTGCAGTTGCTATGACAATCAACACGACACGAGGATAGTCGCTAGAAGAGCGTGGCATAAATCTGGAAATGCCAGATATACGTGGCGTGTGCACGAGTTAGAAAACCATCTTCTCTGTACATTTACG
>NW_017536951.1:0-1014 GCF_001853355.1 Bactrocera latifrons | reverse complement strand
CTTTCTATTTGCCGGGCCACTTTTCAATTTTTTTACAGCTATTTGGTTTAGTGGAATATTCGCTACATCAGTAAAGACTTCTATAGTTTTTGTAGGGAATGTTCTTTTCTGTCCGATACCGAGATACCTATTTTACCCCTCTTCAAGGGCGTAATTGTACATTTCTTTCATTATCCCATCCACCAGTCCAATGGCCCGTCTTATTATATTTTATTTTAATCCATGGCCCACACTGCGGTGAATGTCTAATTTTTTTAATAATTTTGATTTTCCAGAGCCTGATCTGTTCAGCGATCATTTTGTATAGGTCTTAATATTGAGCCGAAGTCTTGTATTTCTGAGGTACATACCTGTAAAATGGATTCGGCGATTTTTATGATGAGTGAAATTATTGAACACAGAAGCCGAAACATTCAAAATGTTAGAGAAGATCCTCGGTGATAATTGTTTGCCGCGATCAAGTGTTTTTGAATTGCAAATGGTGTCGAAAACGCGTTAACGACGAACCACGTCCAGGACGGCCACCAACATCAACTGATGATCAGTAAATCAATAAATTAAGGGAATTGGCCCTAGATAATCGGCGAATACAAGTTAGAGGTCTTATTGGCATCATTGAAATCTCGGAAGGATCAGTGAAAATCATTTTGAAAGTTCATTTGGGTCTAAGAAACATTATAGCACGATTGGTTCCAAAATCACCCGATTTTTCGAAAAACATCGTCACGTTGAAGGTATAGGTGAAACAATGCTTTCCGTCTACCAGGATCTCATGAAACGTATTATTACTGTCGTTGAGTCTTGGATGTAAGCATAGATCTAGACTATGGACTCAAGGCTATGCTGACAGTTTGCTTCAATTACTATTAATTACTTCCGACCAGTCAAGCTGTCAACAAGGAATAATATTCGAGTGTTRTGCGTCGTTTGCGTGAAGCTATTCGTAAAAAGTGGAGGGAATTATGTCCCGGAGAAATCGTTTCGCGTCAACTGAAGACATTAAACGTGAATCGC
>NW_017536950.1:0-1021 GCF_001853355.1 Bactrocera latifrons | reverse complement strand
TGAAGAGATAAAGACTTAAAGTAAAGTCTCCCCATCTACTTCAATAGTTGTGTAAGTCAAAACTCTTAATCCTTAGAGAGGCATGAAATGAACAGGCAATTGGTGTACTGAAGAGGCTTTGAAAAGCAAGCAAATTTATATAGTTATAAAGATCGCGAAAATTCTAATATAATTTTCCCTTGTAAAAGATATTAAAAAAATGTATTTTGCTAAGTTGGTAGCACTGTTCTTGACTACTGTGCCAAATATGAGCGCGATCTGTCGACTRGTTTGTTTACAGCAGCTGCTTAAGTCGGCCTACCTCGGTACCTCAGTGTGTTGCGATTTTTACAATTAACAAAAAATGGAAGAAAGATTTTTTCTCAAATTTTGTATTTTTAACCAAATATCGTGCGTGGAACCGTTGTGAATCTTGTAAAAGGCTAACAGTGTTTTAATGTTATCAAAAACAGAATCCAACGTGTGGTACAAAGACGGCCGATATATCGTTGAAGACGTGCCTCGCTCTAAGCGATCTCCTCAACTTATGAATGTATTGAAAGGTCAAAGACGTGTTGCTTAAAAATCGTTAGGCAAGTATTAGAGAAATGACAAGAGAGCTCGACATCGCCCGTAAGTCCATTCGAATGATTTTGGTGAATATTTTGGTTGTGGAACGAGCTAGCTCGTCCCGATAAAGCTTTTTTTTTAAAGAGTACCGTAAASCGGCCATTATAACTGTCGATGTGACGTGGGTTTATGAGATATGCAATCAAGCCAACAATCATCGAAATGGAGAGAAAAAAGGAGTCGAAATCAAAAAACCACACCAAAGCCGCTCAAAAATCAAAATCATGCTCATTGTTGTTTTCGATGTTCGAGGTTTGATGCAATAAGGAATTTTACTTGGTTTTATTCAGGCACTTGCGTGAGAAGAATAATTCATAAATTTTACACGATGATAATGCACCATCGCTTCGAGCCACGATTGTGATCGAATTTAGGAGCCCGAATGTATACCAACCATTAACCACCGTATTCA
>NW_017536949.1:0-961 GCF_001853355.1 Bactrocera latifrons | reverse complement strand
ATTACGTAATAAAGTGTAAAGTATATTAGTACAGAACGAAAATTCATTTTCGTTTTTCATTCAATATGAATGCATGGTAACCAACAAATATATAAGCACTTTAACCACTTTATAACAAAAACTCAATATATTTTTTAGGCCGACAACGCGGAAAGGAGTACTACGCGAAAGTACTTCATTCCCCCGGGTATTCGCTCGACCAGGGTTATTGTTTTTAGAGCGCGGCCAAAGGCCACCTACACAGGAAGGAGTACTACACGAAAGTACTTCAGTCACCCCGGGTGTCCCGATATGATATAAACTTTATATTATTATCATAGAGTTTTAGTTATTATATAAATCACATATTATACATATACATACATACGTATGTAGATGGAAAAAGTGTTCACAACTGAATTATAACTTAAAAAATGTTGGAAAGTATTTGTTATTGTAATTAATATAGAAAAAAGAATCACCCAAACAAACAGAGAAAGAAAAATTGTTAAGAATCCTACATATTTGGTGTTTAAGATGTGACAACGCTCGTCTTCCTAATAATTGTAAACAATCTAACCCTTGCAGTGACGAGTGAGATAAGTGATTTTTAAAATAATAAGTTTAGGTAAAATATTACAAAATAAAATTGAAGTGTGAACTTATTTCAATGTTTAGAGTGTATATTTAAATATACAGAATGAAAACGCTCATAAATTTAGTGAAAGATAGACAAATGCCATGTGTTATTAATGCAAATTTTTGAACTTTTAATTGTGAATATTTTAAAAAATATAAGTTATTTTTACATTATTTTTCGATATACCCCCTCTGGAGAAGCTCTCCTATCCGCACATACCCCATTTATACGGAAATTCGGTTTTTTTACCCCTCCGCCAAAGTAATCGGAATCGTGCCCATTTACACATATATTTTTTATTTTTTTTATTTTATAAAAGCTTACATAATAATACAATTATTA
>NW_017536948.1:0-1015 GCF_001853355.1 Bactrocera latifrons | reverse complement strand
ATCTGAAGCTATACTAGCTATGAGCCTGGACAGGTCGTCCATGCTCAATTGTGCATTTTGGGATGTCTGAGGGGTATTAGGTGCTGAATTGGGGGAAGGATTGGAGTGCGGATTAAATTATTAGGGTTTGCCATTTGTATATTTTAAATATTCTTAGTATAATAATATATTAATATTCTTAATATAATGTCTAAGTAGTTACTATAGGCCTGTCTCTTATACACATCTAGATGTGTATAAGAGACAGGCTCTGGCTTAACATAATTTTTACTGGAACCTGTATCCACTAAAAATTTTAAAATTCTGCCGCTCTCCGCCTTTACTTCGAAGAAGAGGAGCGAAGAGCTAATTATTCTAAAAAATGGATGTCGCTGGGTTCACCAAATTGTCCATCTTCCTGTGAAGCTGTGTCAATGTGAAAAGTTCGTTGCTCCTTCCTTCGCTGTTGATTCGGAAATTGTTGTGGCCTCTTGCCAAAGTGCTCATTTCCTTGGGGTCTGTTCATATAATTAACGCGACGAGAGTGTATGCTCGGATCGATGTCCATGGGCTCTGGACGTGGCTGCGGTTTCGGAGGTCTTGGAGGGTTATTATCGTAGTGAAAACTGTTATATTGTTGTTGCCTTCGTTGCCAAGTTGTCCGCTGTGGTTGGGGTAAATGCGCTAGCTGGGGGTAAAATTGGTGCCTTTGTGGCTGTGGAAAATTCCTTCTTGGAGGTAAGGGTGGAGGCTGTACTGGTTTTGCATCTGTCTCTTATACACATCTAGATGTGTATAAGAGACAGTACAGACAGCATCTAATGCGCGTTGAAAAATAGATGGCGCATTTTTTAGGCCAAATGGTAGTCGAGTAAACTCGTACTTGTACTCGTACATGTTCTTCTTCTGTTTTACTAAAAACAATTATATCATCGATATATACGTAGCAACATTTCCCTATCTGTTCTCTTAATATATAAATAATGCGCGTTGGAAAATAGATGGCGCATTTTTTAGGCCAAATGGTAGTCGAGTA
>NW_017536947.1:0-1016 GCF_001853355.1 Bactrocera latifrons | reverse complement strand
TTAATAGTTACTTTTTACTTTTTTGTCGTCATTGTCATTTACTAGGGACACAGTATATTACCTTGGTGAAACAGCACATTCTTCAATAACCCATAGGCCGACTATTGAGTTTTTCTGCGCTGATGATTTAGACTTCGGAGTGAAATGATGCAGCATCCACTGTCACATATCGATGCAAAAACTCGGATTTATTTCACTTAAACATCTCCAAACACTGCTCCGAATCATCAACTCGTCGGTGTTTTTGATCAAAAGTGAGCTCTCGCTGCTCCCAATTTGCAGAAAACTTTCCATAATTAAATATACATATATGAATGATATTCAGTTGACATCTTTAGAGTGTCTGCTACCTTCACTTTACGGGCATCCAAAACTATTATGTAAGCTTTTTTGATGTCTTCATCAGTAACAACATCTTCTGCAACAACATCACCACGTCTCAACTTAGCATACCTCAATGCCTCCTTGATGATTGATTTTCGTGGAGCAGTTTACGGAAATTCGTCATCAAACCGAATTTATGCTTCAACTGTATTCTTTTCTTTCAAAAAGCTCTCATTTATCAACGCCTTCGTCTCTTCTTTTTATCCATTTCTCCAAAATAACAAAGGTCGATTCACTCAAAATGATATAATTCACAAACTAATGATCCCACAGCTTTTGAAGGTTAGAGCTAACTAAAAATCATAAGAATTTGATCTTAACAGCGATTAAAATGACTTGCTAAAAAAGAATGAAATGGAGTAGCAGAACTAAAATTTCCTCGGCGTTATATCATAAATTTCGGAAATTTGTAATTAGATTAAAACTCAACAACGCATCAACTAGTTATTTTGATTAGAAAATCTGACCTGACTTTAGCACAGACAAGTAGTTTTCAGTGAGAAAAGTTTTCCGATTTTACTACAAAATTTTGTTCACTGTCGGTATATCTCTAAAAGCCACTGTTTGATGTGCTCTATGGGTAAGGAAAATCAATTGCCTATATTTTTTCAAAAATGAAGACGGTCATAATG
>NW_017536946.1:0-1017 GCF_001853355.1 Bactrocera latifrons | reverse complement strand
CTGAACAACGCTCAAAAATCGTTCAACTTTATTACGAAAACTTACGTTCTGTAGAGAATGTGTTTCGAGCTCTCCGCCCAACTTAGAATCAACATAATCGGCTACTATTCGCAATACCATCACCCATTTAGAGTCCCAGCATTCATTATTGAATAATACTCGACCCAACAAACTACGTCCAGCWTGCAGTGAACAAAATATAGTAGCCGTAGCTGAGAGTGTACACGAAGACCGTGAAGGGTGGATTCGGCGCCATTCCCACCATCTCCGACTGACTTATTGAACTACTTGGCGCATTTTACGTTGAGATTTCAAATTGAGATCATACAAAATACAGCTTGTACAAGAACTGGAGTCTCTCAAACCTTTTAAGGGACAACGCTTCGTTATTTGAGCTCTTGAAAAGCTCCAAGAAGATCCGACGTTTTCGAGCCAAATTTTGTTCAGCTGAGACCAATTTCTGACTCAATGAGTTTGTAAATTGTGATAGAGAGTAAGCTGAAGAGATTCAAGAGCTGCCATTGCATTCAGAAAAGACAACGGTTTGATGTGGTTTGTGGGCGCGTCTATATTTTTTCAAAAATAATGTCAGGAGAACGAAACTGTCAATGGCGGCCGATATTGCGCCGTGATAACCGACCATTTCATCCATGATATTGAAGCTTGTAATCGTGGCGACATTTATTGCCAACAAGATGGCACCATTTTCCACACTTCGAACCAATTAATGAATTTATTGACAGAACACATCGCAGAGCAGATGGGCCCACAAGATCATGCGTTAGCACTCTAACTGTGTGGATTCCGTGAGGATATGTAAAGTCTAAAGTCTGCTGGCAACCCCCGCTTCGATTCAGGTTCAGCAAAACACTGAAAAGAGTCATCGAAAATTGGCCCCAACGGATAGACCATCTGAGCCGTAGTCGCGTCCAACATTTGAAAAAGAGGTAACTGTTAATAACTCACCTTAATAATTTCGGATATACCGAACGACAAAGCGCCCATAAAATCATTGCG
>NW_017536945.1:0-1004 GCF_001853355.1 Bactrocera latifrons | reverse complement strand
TCGCATAATTTATTTTGATCATATAACGATTGTGACGAAAATTTAATTTTAAGATAATACAATTTTTTTTTAAATTTTTTTTCAAAAAAATTTTTATTCTACAATAGAACTTTTTCTCATATCATCAGGTATATCGTGGAGCTGTCTCTTATACACATCTAGATGTGTATAAGAGACAGATATAAAGGAAGCCTGTTTTTTTGACATTTTTTTTTTTTCAAAAAAATTTTTTTTAATTTTTTTTCAACTCTTACCCCCTCAAATGCTGTCTCTTATACACATCTAGATGTGTATAAGAGACAGGTATAAACCAACGTCATGCGAACTGCGTAGAGGAGGTCATAAGCTTAAATCGTGCAAAAAATTAAAAAAATTAATAAAAATTAAAAAAATTAATAAAAGTTAAAAAATTAAAATTTCAGACTACTCTAAGCAATCAAAAGTTGTTGTTTTTACTATGAAATACACTTTTCTTTCCAGCCGCTGGATGATCGCCGGCAAAGCGGATCCAGAAATGCCAAAACGCATGTACATCCACCCCGATTCGCCGACCACCGGCGAACAATGGATGCAGAAGGTCGTCTCATTTCACAAATTAAAATTGACCAACAATATTAGTGATAAACATGGATTTGTAAGTACTGTACGTCTTCTCTGTTTACCGAAAATTTCATGACAAAAAACAAAAACAAAAATATGTTAACATAAATGACCCAAAGTCGCGTTATTTTCGATGTTGAAAACAGAAAATGGCCGCCATACTGCCGCTAGCAAGCGCAAAAACAAGTTTGGTAAAAAAATAAAAAATTCTCTCAATCGCAAATTTGCTGCATTAAATACAATTACAAACAAAAATGAAAGGCAATTAATAGGAATTAAATTTTGACACATTTTGTTTGAATAATGAGTGGTGAGTCAAATTAATGGCATATAAATTGTCATTATGTCGTGTATAATTAAAAAAAATGCAAATAAAAATTAAAAAAAATTTAACTAAAATTAAT
>NW_017536944.1:0-976 GCF_001853355.1 Bactrocera latifrons | reverse complement strand
GAAACTAAAATGTTCTACTTGGAAGATATTTTGTCTCAGCGTGAGATTATTCCTTGCTGCATACTACAAAGTTCTACAGTAAACAGAACAGGTGGCGCCATCTATATGTCAACTGGTGCGTTAAAATCTTCTATTTTATTMTCTTTTATGGCATTTCATTGATTGGAAGTGAATTTATTGCGTCTTAAGTGTCAGTATGCTTGTGTTATCGGTGCGAAAATGAGCTTCGAACAAAGTGTCAACATAGAATTTTGTTTTCAAATTGGTAAAACTTTTACCGAAACGTTTCAATTGATAAAACGAGTTTATAGCGAAGATTGTCTATCCCGTAGCAGAGTGCACGACTTGTTTCAACGTTTTCAAAGTGGTCGTGAGGACATAAATAACGATCGAAAATCCATCGAAACTGTGCGTAAATTCATCAAAAATCAGCCGAAGTCATCATTTAAATTCATGGAAATGGAATTATGCATCCCCAAAACAACGATTTATCGCATTTCAACCGAACATTTGGGCTTATGAAAGGTGTGTGCACGCTTTGTTCCGCACAAATGGACTGACGATCAAAAATTGCTCAGAATCCGTCTCATCGATCGACGCTTGTGACCGATTATTTGACCAAAAATCCCATTCTAAACATTAAGAACTCYCCGTAATCACCTGATATGGCACCGTGCGACTACTTCCATTTCGGAAAAATACATTTTCCCATGAAAGAAATCGTTATGCAGACTTAAAGGYCATGCAAAAGGCTTGCATCTGCACACTGGCGGCCATACCGGCCAACGAGCCAACACTCGTTCGACATGCTTTTGGAAAAGGCAACAAGATGTGTTGAAGCAGAGGGAGACTATTTTGCATAAAATAAATTGATTTTGCCGAAAAAACGGCTGTTTTTTTAAAGTCCTTTTTACTTTGGAACGTCTTGCAGCGGTGTTTTGGAAGAATTAGACATATTACTAATATATATGTATTA
>NW_017536943.1:0-1019 GCF_001853355.1 Bactrocera latifrons | reverse complement strand
GTGGCCGATTATTTGCTCAAAAATTACATTTAACCATTAACCACTCCCCGTATTCACCTGATATGGCACAGTTCCACTTCTTCCTTTTCGGAAAAATGCATTTGGCTATRAAAGGAAAGCGTTATGCAGACGTAGAGGTCATTCAAAGGCTTGCACCGGCATACTGGAGGCCATACCGGCCAACGAGCTAAAACACTGTTGTTTTTGTCTTAACGGTTATCTAATTCCCGTTAGGATAGTAAGGGATGTTTGCGTTGTCGTCGACGTCATCTAACGAGAGGCTCAGGAAACTTGTTGTTTCAACGTGCAAAGAGGTGGTCAGTAACATGCGGAGACTCGTTGCATGCAAGACTTACATTGGGTATGCCAGGGTCTATTCTGGATAAGTAGGAGTTTAATCCGCTACAATATCCAGAACGAAGTGGCGCTAGGGTCACTCGGGTTTCTTGCGCCAACTCGAGCTCTTCGTCTGCGATGGGTGGTGGTTTGACTCCAAGAACGCCATTCACGGRAAGGGAGTCGGTGAAGGTGTTAATAGCTCCACAGTGATTGGCGGTCAGTATCTGTCAAAAGCTAGTTGCGTTCGAAGTCCGGTCGGCGTACTGTACGATGTCGTCAACGTAGTCAAGGAAAGACCTTTTGATGCTCCTAGGAGGCTGGTCCGCTCCAAGCAGATTACTGCAAGGGTGATTTCTTCGAAAATATCCCAACAGGAACTGCTTGGAGAGGAGGTCATTTTCCTCCTTTACTGGGAGCATAAGCGTCTCACTATGGAGGTGTTCGATGGGAGACATCAAAAGGCATCCCGTCGTGGTCCGGAGTGCAGTATTTTGGCAGGTCTAAAGTTTCCTCATCTGCATACCACTGCATCCAGGTAATCATATTGCTGTCGTCATTGAAGCAATGCCTACAGCAGGATTGCTCCGTATCCTCCTGACTCGTGCTGGCATTGAATCCAACCCGGGTCCGGAGAAACTTTCTGCTGCGTTTGCTCAAAAAGGCTTTAATTTAAATTTACA
>NW_017536942.1:0-1016 GCF_001853355.1 Bactrocera latifrons | reverse complement strand
CGAACAAATTTTAAAAATTTAATTTCAAAACCTATTAAAAAGTTTATTTACCCAATTGTKTGTTTGTTGTGTCAAAATGTATAGTTTTTTGTAATTTTTTTTTTTTGGCATAGGCGCCAACAGTGGCTTACATCAATTCGGTTCTAATGCTTTTGGTGAGCACAGCATATAACGGGGTTTTCAATAGAAGCGCTACAAAACAAAATCGGTTTGAGATATCAATGAAATTATTTATTCCTTTGAAAGCACATTCTTGCCATTATCTTTTTGGACATAGCCACCACGGACACGCTAACAAAGTCCAGACGCTGAATCCAAATTTCGACGTTTTTCAAGCGTAAATCCCTCGATATTGCTGCAATTTGACGTTCGATATTCGTACATACACCAAAGACTTGACGTAACCCCACAGCAAATAGACTAAAGGCGTCAAATCGCACGACCAAGGCGGCCTATAAACTGTGAGATAACACGTTCTCCAAGATTTTTCAATAAATCGATTGTGATATTCGCCGTTTGTGGCGCCGCCTTGTTGGGACCACATATTGTCCAAGTCCATATCATCCAATTCGGTCGGTTATCAATGAGCGGTAGCAGTACCCATGCACACTGACGTGCCACTCCTGAGCTTCATGGAAGAAATACGGCATAATGACGTCGCACACACTGAGTGTAGTTCAGAGATATCCACATTCCAAATTGACGCAGAAAGATCATTATGATAGAAATTCAGTAAGCTTGTGTAAGGGTGAGAAAATGTCCATTAAATCTCACGAATCATGGACTAAACTTGTTATTCCTTTCAGGAAAAATAAACAAAAAAAAAAAAAATTGCGCAAAAACAAATCTGTTAAAAAATTACACCCCTATGGATAATTCAAAAACCAAATTTTCTGCTTAAAAATAATCTATGGGCCTTAGAACTAGGGGGAAATACTTCTGAAAGTGTCCATTATGTCCGCACACTTGTGGATTTTAATATTATAGCTCCTAACTTTTTATGCTAATTACCTCAT
>NW_017536941.1:285985-300868 GCF_001853355.1 Bactrocera latifrons | reverse complement strand
ATGTTGCAAGAAACCAAAAAGTTCAAAAAAAGCCCAAAAAAGCTTTATGTTCTCCCTTATAAACTTCAGTTTGAGTAACTAAAGCTTAGATCAGACTAGCTGGCTAAACAACATAGCGTAACTTTTGGAGTCTTTAAAAGCTTGTCTTGGTAGAAGAAAACAAAAAACACAAAAAAGTTCAAAAAAACGGTTCGTGTGCTCCTTCTTAGTCTGAGCGCTGGTTTCGACAGTCAGTGGAAACCAAAAATAAAATACTCCTCTTTATCATACTATATATGCCCAAAGCATTATATTTTCGTTATTCAACAGTGAGAAGAGCTTTAAGGCTTTTCGTATCAGCTTTTTTGGGCTGCACACTTGTCATCGCTGTGTCTGAAGTGAACTCGTTATTAGGGCCTTTATAACAACTATACGTCTTCAATTATCAGGAGCGGCAGCAAACTTACTTTATCACAAAGAAATCTGTATAAAAAATCAATAATGTTCCATGGTTTTATAAGTTGCAAAAAATCGAAAACTGTTTTATTGTCTTATTAAATTCTACAACGCCCCTAGAATATTGTCCCAAACTTTAAGGTTGATCTGATTAACAGTTTCTGAGATACTGCATTGAGAACTTGTGYSCTCGAGACTGGCTGGGCTACTTGCCCCGTCYTCTCACGTATTTTTCTCGAAACTGTGTCTTTGAAGTCGGTTTTCAAGTTTTCTCGAGAGCCATTCTAGTAATTTTCACGAAATTTTACATAGATTTTTAAAATAGATTTCTCAAAGGCTTGTACGAAGGATTTTTTCAATTACAACTGAGTATTTGAAAAAAACTGTCGCGAGATATTTTTTATATGAGAAAAAATTGTTGAAAAAGGGTTGTTTTTACCAGAGAGGACCCATGGAACCCCTTAAGAATTCAACCACGTCATTTCCCTTGCTCTTCCCGACTTGAGATCGGCCGAAAATTAGCTCTTCTTTATTTTCCAATATATTATCTTTGCACGATATGGGTTTCGACCTGCTGTGACTTCTTGTTACCCCCCTTTAGAGCTGTAACCTTGAGATGAAAAAAATTACTCGAAAATTTCTCAACGGCTAACTTACTTCAAAGGTTGACTATATTTAACGCTCTTTTAATAATTAATTTCATGCTATACATGCCATTCCATATTATGTCCAAACCAATTTTTTATCACAACTTTTATTTTCTTAAAATAAATCTGACTTTTAGCATACATTTTGGATAATTAAAGCAAGTGCTTCGAAGGACTTGCTCCACAAAATCTCTAAAAATATACATTGAGCGGCACCAGGTTTCCTAGCAACCAAAAGTATGCTCATTCTAAGTACAGCAGCTATAAATATGCAAAAAAAAAGAGAAAACTTCTCTATAAAGTTAGCAGAAAGCGCGTCGTATTGAGATTCGTTGACACATTCGCAGTCATTCAAATTTAGACATTCACAATCGTATAATTTTAGACATTCAACTGTCAATTAATAACAGTAAATAAAGTTTTTTTAAGCACTAGTGCTGTAACTTGCCCAGCCCTTATATGTATAGCTGAGCAAACTGGGTCATACTTCATGTGCATGGCAACACTTTACCAATATCGTTGCAGCCTTCTAGGCACAAGCATGCAACCGCAGACAAGCTGCGTTGAAATCAACATAATTTTACAGCACTTACGTAACCTTTACGCATCAAAAGCTCAACGCATAAACGCTACAAAACTGTATACCACTATTTGCTGGGGCAAAAAAAAAAGCGCAGCGGCAGTTGTGAAGGCGCTTTTCAAGCATCTCATCACACAACTACATATAAATATGTCTAAATATGAGTATATGTATGTCCAATGCTGTTTTTTTTTTATGGTTTACCGCTAATTATAAAGCCGTGTTCCGGTTATAGCACATGTCATTTTTATTTCAGAACTCATTGAAAAGTTGTAGCCTATATTTAGGCGCACGCCCACAGAATATCGCGCTTTTGATCGCTTTGGGTACATTTTCAGTTATTTTTTCTTTGAAAATTGTATTCTCACAAAGTCTTCATTAACTTTTAACAGGTTTCGTGTGTTTTTATACTTTTTATACCCTATACAAGTTATATTATGGTTGTCACAGTGTTTGCACTGAAAAAGTATCGGCGGAGCTCTTATAAAGTGTATATATAAATAATAAGAGCGACGAGCAGAGTATATACATGTATGTACTATATATATATTTTTCTTAACCAAGATTTTAAACTGATTTGTCAGGAACGCGTATGTCGAAGCTACCATGAAAATTTTACTGTAAAAATCAAATCCTTGTATGGAAAGCCTTTTTATTTAGCAAGGTAACTTCACGAAATTCGGCACAAATAATTACCTAAAGTAACGCTATAATATGTGAAGAAATTATAGAGATCGGTCTATTATATAATATAGCTGCCATACAAACTGATCGTTCAAAAACAAGTCTTGGTATGGAAAACTTTCTCATTTGTCTACATATCTTCACAGAATTTTGTAAACTTTATTATCCAAAGTAACGCTACAATCTCTGAAGAAATTATTTAGATCGGACTACTATAGCATATAGTCGCCATACAAATTGTGCGATCAAAATGAAGTTTTTTATAGGGAAAACCTTTTCATTTGACAAGATATCGCTATGAAGTTTGGCACAAATTATCTCCTTACATAGTGCTATAATATTGGAAGAAATTTTAAATATTGAACTATTATATAATATAGCTGTTATACAAACGCGACGATCAAAATCGAGTTCTTGTATGGAGAGCTTTCTTATTTGATGAGATATCTACACGAAATTTAGCATGGATTATTGCCTAATGGAGTACTATAATATTTGTAGAAATTTTGGAGATCGGACTATTGTATAATGTAGCTGCCATACAAGCTGTTCGATTCCTTGTATGGAAAACTTTTTATTTGTGAAGGTTAATATAGCTTTTATGCAACTAAAGTTATTATTTTGCTTGTTTTTATTATAACCATACATATACGTATATATATTCTCATTTAACTAGATATGATTTATGTCTATATATATTTATATCAAAATTCAGTAAAGAAAAATATTATTCTTACTTTACAAGACAAAAATAGCATATTAAAAATCAAACGCATTCATTTCTATATACATACGTATGTAAGTAAATATACACACACATCTACGACAACACGCGTGTTTCGCTGCCATTCACCGTTCTCTTCATATTTCGTCATATTTGTTTGTATTATTTTATTTTCATATTTGTACTTCCGCTTGCGAAATCAATAAACAGTGACATCATCGCGCGCCAACGCCATAAGCGCCTGAAACTTGTGTCTCGCACAACAATATCATGCGATTGGCAGCATCACAACAACCACAACAATACCTTACAGTCGACCGACCAGCCAGCCAGTGTGGCCACCAGCGACAGGCAGCGTAGATAAAAATATTTCGACCAATTTATATATGCATTAGATCATCAGCAGCCCTAAAAGTTACTCTAATAACAACAACAACAACAACTACTACTACAATAAAAGCGCTTGGCCAAGTGTTAATGCAATAACAACACCAAACACTAAAAATAAGTTAGCAAGTTAGTAACAGCAGATTTTAACCCACACAAATGCATAAACCGACTATGAGCTGCATGTCTGTGTGTATGTGGGTATGTGTGTGGTTTTTCGTAGTTTTATTTAAGTGTTAGTGTGCTAGAGTTATTCTTCAGTGCCGAGACAGCGCGTCTGACAGCCTATCTACTATATATAGCACGATTTGAATTGATACAGGGCACGTGGGCGCAAATCGGGCGGAGGGGGCAGCGTGAGAAAATCCATTCATGGCAGAAAAGCGCGCCTGTGGTGTAATATACATTCATACTTGTAGTATATATAATTATTTACCTTATATGGAAAGTAATTGCTGCTAAAGTGAAGGCAAACTGGTACGGTACTAGTGCATTTCGGACAAGTGCTGAAACTTTTCTCAAATTTAGCAATCGAAAGTGTTGCCTTTGAATAGTTGAGAACCAAATCATTTGTAAACTAGTATGAATCGCATATTCTCCTCAGGTCATTACTCATATTCACATACCTATACACACACACACACTTGTATACATTTGCATGCACTTGGCGTGCGCAGCCACTCAATGACGACAGCACATGCACGAAAGCGGCATTCCATTCAAAACTTTTCCGTTGCTTCCACTGCCACGCAATTGTTGCCACTAACTCACACACACACTGCCACTATATCGCACAAACACACACACACATCAACAACTATACAGCACACAAAAAAGTATGGCTATTTGCTATGTAGCTAGCTCATTGTGTGTGCCCTTCGGTGTTGCCTGTGGCAAAGCCAACAATACCGCCGACGTCACTAGCAGCCGCGACACCAATACAGCTTAGTTAGCCACTTAAGTCAAGCGCAACGCCATATTTCACAGTCTGCATGACATACACAGCTGATGCTGAAGCTGAAGCTACCCGGATCACACACGCATAGTATTGTGCACTAATACAGGCATAAGTTGTTGGTTGATAAGACATTTGTGGCAGCTAAGCGGAAGCCTTTTATAGGCTTAGTAAGAAGTCATTCAGCTACTAGCTTACTTTGCGCTTATTGTTGTTGCTGGTACTATGAACGGTTGCGTGTACTTGTTGTTGCTCGTTTATTTTTGTATTACAGCTAAGAAAATGTATATTATTCTATTACTTCTTTTATTTTCCCGTGCCTTAAAAAGGAATTTCTTGCAGCTTCTTTACCGAGTTTTCGAATTCTGATTTAATTTCTATCGTTAGCGCTCTACGTTTTTGGTATATTTGCTACTTTTAAGTGCCTTTTTCTGCCAAGTATCACTTCTTCAACATACCTCGATATACCTATTCTCTCCACTAAGCATCTTTTCCTTTACAATATACTTTTGCGCTTTATCTTGTTCCATCAGTTTGGCTCGTCTTTAGCGCTTCTTCAATATTTCAATTATTTATACTTTGATAAACGTCTTTTCAGCTAATTTTCCGTACTATTCGCCCTTTATCATATATTTGTATACCCTAAACGGCGGTCACGAAGATACGTTAAATACCCTCTGAAATATGCATATTATTAATCAGCGTTTAGAGTTGCATCGTTTGAATCTACCTGTATGTTGGCCTGCCTGCATACACAGAAACCGCTCTTAGTTTTTGAGATATCTGGCTGAAATTTTGCACACCTCGTTTTTTCTTCAAGCGGCTGCTCATATGTTGAATACTCTGCTCTGTGATCACTATAGCATATAGCTGCTATACAAACTAACCGATGCAAATGAGGTCCTTGTATGGAAAACTTTTTTCACGGACGAGATATCATGACGAAATTTGTCATGGATTAATATCCTGAATTTTTCTATAAATTCTAAAGAAATTGTTCTGATCGGACTTCCATAGCATATAGCTGCCATACAAACGTATCGTTCAAAAACAAGTCCTTGTATGGAAAACTTTTATATTTGACGAGACATCATGACGAAATTTGACAAGAATTATTTTCAAAAGCAATGGTATATGCTCTGAAGAAATTGTTTAGAACCGATCATTATAGTATATAGCTGCCATACGAACTGATCGTTCAAAAACAAGTCCTTTTATGGAAAACATATATATTAGGCGAGATATCTTCATGAGATTTGGCACGAATTATAAACTCAGGCATCACTACCATTTTCGAAATTATTTTTACGATCGGACAGCTATAGCATATAGCTGCTATACAAACTGATCGTTCAAAAACAAGTCCTTGTATAGAAAGCTTTTTTAGTTTACGAGAGATCATGACAAAATTTGGCATAGATTGTTATTGACGATACTACTACAAATTCCGAAGAACTGGCTTAGATCAAGCAACTATAGCGTATAGCTGCCATACAAACTACCCAAGTAAATTTAAGTCGTTGTATGAAAACTTGTATATTTGATAAGATATCTTCACGTGATTTCGCACAGACTATAATCTCAGGCATCGCTAAAATTTCCGAAAATATTTTTGATTTTAAATAAATTCATTCGACCAGTTCATTTGAAGACCACACTCCTAACAAATTCCGTTTTGAGTAGCTCATGTTCGGAAAAGTATCACTTGAAGCAACTTTCTGCGTAAATTATATACTTTAAAAATTCGTCGTGAACGAAAGCTCCACTTTTATGACGTCACAACCAAATCTGTCAAACGCACACCAAGAAAAAATTAAGAGCGAAACTGTGGTAGTCTCTATAACTTCAACTCTTTATCTGCATTGCTATTATCTTTTTTATCCTCATCTTTGCCTTTTTCATCATTATTTTCTGTCCGTGCACATACTTTTTAGTCTCGGTTGTAGCTCTACCATCTTTCTCATCCAAGTCCTGCTTAACCGACGCACCGGATTTGTCGGCTTCAGCTTTAGCCTCCACCTCATCGAGATCCATTTTCTCTGCTTTCATATCAGAGCTAATTAAAAAAACTCTATGAAAATAGTAATATATTAAGAGCCCCAAAGTGGAGGGAATTAGGTTTTCAGCACGCTATTTTTTTTTTTTTTTCAAATTATTCTAAACAAAATTTAAAACACAGTAGCCTGCATTTTTAGGAAAATGAATTATCTACAAACAGCGGTCTCTGAAACTTGTTTTATAAATCTCAGCAACATGTAAATAAATGTATCTATCAGCTTTGTTTCGCCTGTAAAACCGCTGAATGAAATTTCCACCCTTTGATACAGTCGTTATGACCCAATATGGTGCTCGCACGAGGTTCATTCATTGATTATGAAATCACTGCAAGTATGAAGCCACATTTACACCAAAACACATATACACATACTCACACAAATATGAATAAGTTATAATATAAGATTGGCAATATAAAAAGTTTTTTTTTTTCTTTCACTTCTTTCAATACTTTTTGTGCTCATATTTGCGTCGAGCGCCACAATGACTAATATAATGAATAAAGTATGACAAGTTGTGGTTGTTGTTTATTTTGTTCAAACACACATACACATACACACATATATGCACATACATGCATATAAGTATAACATATACCTGTATAAGTAATATTAATATGTTAGTGCGCTGAGCTGCAGACGCCAATGTGTGAGAGCTTAGTCAATGAAGCGGCTCATTGAAGGCCACTCGAAGCGACGCCACAACGCAGCGTTGAAACAACAACAAAATTAATATATATATGTATGTAAATACTTGAATGATATGCTTGTGTGACTAATACAAGACTGATATAGTAATATATATAGTATAAAGTGGTGCGCTGTCACAGTTGATTCAATTAAAAATTACGAAGAGTTCTTTTCTAGGAAGTACGCCTTCGTCAGGAGACATGTGACTAAGACAACATGTGACTCAACGGTTAATACAAGTGTGAATTCTATGAATGAAAATACTTTTCTAGTATACTACATAGTTGGGTGAAAGATAAAATTTGTAAAGTATACATTCAGGCGTCATTTTTTTATCAGCATTTACGAAGGATATATTTAAGCGATATTATGTAATTTTTTATAGTATACAATTGGGCGTTATTGTAGAATTTAAATGAGCTATAAATTAATTGTGTTTATACTTTCAAACAATTTTTTAAAACTTTAATAGCATACATTTAGGAATTTTTTTATTTAAATGAATTCAACTTTTTTTCTTATAAAAATATATGCCGAAGTTGAAATAAATTCAAGAGTAAAAACAATTATAATTTGATCGAAACTACGAAAAAATAACAAAAATAGATAAATCTAAAAAAAAATGTTGCGTACATAATTGTATATGTAATATAATAAAAGCGAATAATTTGTTGAAATTTCAGTGTTTATACGAAAAATTCATATTTGATTGGTATTCACTCAGGTCATATTAAAAAAAAAAATATAGCACATATTTAGGCGGTATTTAAACAAAAAAGTTAAGTATACCTTTAGGCGTTGTTTTAAACTTTAAATGAGTTATATTATACATACATATATATTTTTTTTTTTATTTAAGCGTTAAGAGCTTTCTTAAAAATAATTTCACATTATTATCAATCAAAATTTCGAAAAACGTAAAAAATGCATACTTAGAAATGTATTGAGATATAAGAAAACAGTTGAAACACGTGCATGAATAAGTATTGCGCCCGTGTATATGCTATAAAATATTTAAGTTTTCTTAAATTCCCCATTTGCTTTATGGTTTCTTACTCTTCTTGAAGATTAATCGATTTTAAACATATTTTCAAAATCCAATTCGACTGCAATTAAAATTTTAAACTGGTGGTAACGCGACTGAAAAATTTTTTCAATGTAAAATAAATCTGACTGACTCTCTTTAATATCTTTTAAATTCGCATATTTTCCATGCAAACATTTCATTTACTTAAAAACTCCAAGCGGATGGCAACTCCGTAACAGACGTATTTTCAAAAAAAAGCCTACTTTGTAACTCTAGTTAAGTTCTAATATTAGCAATTGTTTGGTTTTATCAATTTTATCTCATCAAAAGTTTGTAAACTGGTGGCAACGTTACTGACAAATAATTTTCATGTGTAAAATTTCTTTAGTCTTCTTTAAAATCCAATAATTTTTTATGCAATCATTGTTTYAKTTTAAMAATTTCAAATGGGTGGCAACTTCTTTCAAGAATTTTTTCATATAAAAGCCTTTCATATTATTTTAGTTCGGTAATATTAACGAGTTAGTTTGATCAATTATATTTATTTAAACATTTTTAAACTGGTGGCAACGCTTATGGAAAATATTTTCAAATGTTAAATTTATTAAATCTCTTTTAAAGTCCAAGTTTTTGTTATTGAAATTTTTTTGCAAAAAAAATTGGCAACTCTTTAAAAAAATTTTGCATGGGAAAGCCAGTTCGGTACTATGTAATATTAGCAAGTGCTTGGTTTGATCAATAAAAATTAATTAAAAATGTTGAAGCGGGTGGCAACTCTGCTCAACTTTTTTTACATGTGTATTACATATATATTTTGCAGTTTATTAGCAAGCGGTTGGCTTGATCTCTTTTAATTAATTAAAAAATTTGAAACTGGTGGCAACRCTSCTTATCATTTTTTTATATGTGTTTAACCACA
Organism: Bactrocera latifrons; assembly: GCF_001853355.1. NCBI lineage: Eukaryota > Metazoa > Arthropoda > Insecta > Diptera > Tephritidae > Bactrocera > Bactrocera latifrons. The sequence continues at coordinate 291,766 of NW_017536941.1, read as the reverse complement.
ATATGTCTTAAGCTTCAACATCAAATTGCTTTATTTAATAATATTTAATCCCAGCCATATTCCTCATGATGTGCTGAAACGCTCAAAAATAACATTTTTATAGAGCAAGGTCAAAAAACTGTCATTTATATAACACTGAATACCTTTTTATCATGCTAAAATGCTGGTAGTAAATGGCTTACTAAACACCTAATTAAATTGAACAAAGATTATTTACTTTTTAATTTAATTAAATACTAAAAAGCATAACATGAAATGAAAAAGTGAGGTTATGGTATAGTAAAGTGTCTCGCATTGAAAGAATAAGAAGAAGGGAAGTGCTGCTGTTCTAATACGATTTCGTGGAACCCATTAGAGTTTTTAAGAAAATCAGTCGGCCGCACATACAACTGAGTGGTAAAGTGAAAGCCATGACAGGTTGGAATTGCGCAACATTTGTTGCAAGCAATTATTCTGAGAGGGGAAAACACAAAGCTACAAATAAATATTTAGCTAGGCAAAATACATACATCTAAGTAAATATATATAAGGGTATATACATATATGTATATATGTACATAAAAGTATGTCACATTTGTATGCATGCGTGTGTGTGTCCATATCCTAATGATAGCACATGTGTTATCCATCACTCAACGCCTTCGACACGCTTGCCGCTCGGCAGTGAAAGGACTCTGCGGTAGCGCGACGAAAAGATACGTGTATAAAAAAACGGTTGGTTCTACATACATTCATAAATCTTTATATACATATGTGCCACACACACTCACACAACAATTGTTGAAAGACTTGCCGCCTTTGCGCTGTGTGCACTCATTTTTCACTGTTGCTCCTCATTTATTTTTACCATTTTCCGAATTTTCATTTTTGCTTGTATTTTTTTAAGGCTTTCATATTCGTATGTCGCTTCTCGATTTTCCACTCCTTCGCTCTTACCACACACAACCCGCCCACGCAGCAAATGTTCTACAAAAAACGGAGTGAAATATATTTTTTCGTCGTGTTGCGACTCCCTGGCATTTATTGTATGCCCGAGGTCGCTAATTGACATGGGTTCACTTTCAACCATTTAAGGTGTCAAATGTGCGCTGAAAAATGTATATTTACAATGCGCTACATGAGTGGAAGGATTATGTGAAATACACCAAAAAAATAATAAAAATTCCGAACTTGACAAGAAAAGCGAGCAGAAGAGGCTGTCGTGTGTGGTTATGTATAGTAAACCACGGAGWCAATGGCGAAAGTGGTTGGTGCGTGGTCGTGTAGGTTTATTGTGGGACCACAGTCACCTAGGTGTATTTTCATTAATATTAATTTTTTGTATATACATTGTGACAAAAAAGTAACCGGAAATTATWAATAAAAAATTATTTAATTATCGCCTTCAAAGTAATCCCTACCACATGCAATGGTTAGCACTTATGCTACCGGTTTTTTCAGTTCTCGAAAAACTTTTCATAAGCACTATTTGGAATGCCCTTCAGCTSCTTMAACGAATTTTGTTYTATCACTTCGATCAGCTGAAAACGGGTTTCACGGAGCGGCAATATCAAGTTGGTGACGAATCATGCGGATCGATGGTATTTATTGTGTTTTTGGCTTTAAATTCGGTAACAAACGTGGCTCAATGCGATAGTGCTTTACCATCGTGTATAAACAGTTCATTTTTCTTTCACAATTTCGTACGTGTTTGACAAAAGTTCTGACGCAAACGACTCAATGCGGCCAAATAAAACTCCTTACCGAGTGTTTGTCCTTCCGCAACRTATTCGTGATACACCAAACCACGAATATCGAAAATAAAAAACAGTGAGCATTACCTTAATTTTTGTGCGACTTTGACGTGTTTTTTTCTGRTTTCGGTTCGKTTTTTCTTCTCCATTCCCATGATTATTGACTTTTTTGCAAGTCAAACTCATAAATCCATGTCTCGTCGGCAGCTAAAATGCTCCCCATGAATGTGGGATCGGAATTCCCATGATTAAGCATGACCAAAGAGACATGTTTACGGTACTCTTTTTGAAAAAAARAATSAACTTTTCGAAATATCCACCAAAGTCATATACGAACGGACTCTCGAGAGGTGTTGAGCTCTCTTGGCATCTCTCAAATCCTTGCCTAATGATTTTCAAGGACCATATCTTCCACATTTTTAATATTTTCATCAGTGGAAAAGGTCGAAGGTCGTCCAGAACGAAGCATGCCTTCAACGATCTCTTGACCGTCTTCGAACGCTTTGTACCACTAGTGAGCTTYTGTTTTTGATAAAACTGAACCACYGTAAGCCWTCTCCAATATTCGCAATGGTTCCGCAAGCGAATTTTTTTAGAAATACAAAATTTGAGACAAATTTTTTGTTTGATATTTCTATCCATTTTAAAAAAGACAACGACGTACTGAGAGAAAGAACGAACGTAAATAGAAGTTTCAGTTAAAATTGTCAACTTGGACTTAGGCAACTCATAGGAACTTTAACAGAAATTTCTGGTAGCGTTATTGGGTAACTAACCAGTTACTTAACCAATAGTTTGCTTGCAAAATAGGGTAACTAACAAGTTATTTAACCGATAGTTGGCTTAAAGGGCGCAATTCTCGTATTATTTAATATATATTAACTTCTCTAAACTAACGACGGTTTATTGCTATTTMTTGAATATTTTTTGAAAATTATGAGTCCAGTTTATGCTTGAAGTCGGTTTAAAGTTAACGGTTGTCAGAATAGAAAATTACTCTTASTTAAGTAGACAGAATGTATGGAGCGTAAAAAAATCAACGGGATTAAAATTCTGATATATACTTATAATGCCAAAGCTAAATGCCTCAATTTATGTTTAATTAATGAATAGAATGATGCAGTATTTTTTTTTTTATATTTCACTAAACATACATTTCAAATATCTAATAAAGCTCTTAATTATAGTGATTAGCAGAAAAGAAATTGCACAAAAACATATCCTTTATATAATATATGTGTTTTCACCAGACGCCTTCYATGGCGAATTCTGCAAGTCATTTATATTTCAATTATAAAATCTCATTAGCACAAAACTGAAAAATATAAAAATAAAAATWATATTAAACAGGTAAGAKAGCGCTAAGTTCGGGTGGAATCGAAAATTTTGTACGCTTGCAAAATTGACCCAATTTTATTTTTAACTCAAATATTGGCCAAGATTTGGAGTAAAAAAGCATCAGGAGCTTCGAAAATCTTTAGCTTAGGTATATGAGGGCTTAGGATTTAACCCAATTTTTGATACACAGAATAACTATTGTCAGGATATTATTCTCTCTGAATTTTAATTGCATCTCTCATATATTGACCGATATTTTCGATTAAAATGCAACTATAGATACTGGGGTCCACATATTCGGTAACTAGGGGCTTGAAGAGTACAACTGTTAGGTGAACAAAACCAGTATACTCGATAGCAACATGTTGCTCTAGTTTAAATAGTACAAAAAGAAATTGCAATCAATTATGTGACGCACATGAAAGTCTCGAGGCAAACAGCTCCATTTACACACACACATACACATGCACGCATTGCACACCTTTTAACAAGAATTTAATGAGACCAATTAAGGATTTCATTTTGTTGATTTTTTTTGGAAAAAATAACACAGCATACCGTTACTTGCGTTTYGTTGTTCGCTTTAATATTATCAGTTATTTTGTTACAAAAACACAGCTCACAAATTGAGGCAATTACTTACGGGCGCTAAGCACCTTTGAATACCCATAAACAGACAAATTCATTAGAATATAAATTTTGCGCGCACACACACACACAAATACATAACTGTATATAAGTATGTCACGGTCGGTACAGGCAAGCAACATATGTAGGTGAGGTAGCGTTAGCTAAATGCGTTTTCATTTGAACTGATTGCTGCCTGACGAACTGTCGGCACGCGCATGCGGAGCGGAGTGTGAGCAGCTTTTAATAAATATAATGCGTTTGCCTTTCGTTAAGCTCGCATTAAAATCGGTGACATGCATGCGCATTTCATCAACGATGACTATTAGGGTGGTGTGGCTGCATTTAATTCAAAACATGTTAAAGTAACTTTTTGGGCCGTACGCAAGGAAATTTGCAKAAAATGTGACAATTACTGYATTAAATTTACAAAAACAAGAAAAATTATGWYAATTACTGTATTAAATTTACAACAACAAGAAAAGTAGTTCACTTCGGGTGCACAGAAACTATTATACGCTGGAAAAAATTGATTTCATACATAAATTTTATCGGTAAGTTTGTATGGCAGCTATATGTTATAGTAGTCGAATCTAGCCAATTTCTACGGAAATTGTGCTGTTGCTTTTGCTAATCATGCCTGCGGAATTTCGAGACGATAAGTTCTTAAATAAAAAAGTTGTCCATACAAGAACTTGATTTTAATGGATAAGCCTGTATGGCAGCTATATGCTATAGTTGGCCGATCGGAATAATTTCCCAGCAGAGTGTACCATTAATTTCAGCAATCCCTCGCACCAATTTTTGAGACGATACGTTGTCAAATTAAAAAGTTTTTCATACAGGAACGTGATTCCGTTGGTTCATTTTGTATGGCAGTTATACGTTATAGTAGTCGGATCTGAATAATTTCTTCGGAAATTGTACTGTTGATTTTGTCAATCATGCGTGCCAAATTTTGAGATGATATGTCTTTAAATAACAAAGTTTTCCATACAAGAACTTGATTCCAATGGTCCAGTTTGTATGGCAGCTATATAATATAGTAGTCCAATATCGACGATTCTGACTAGTAAGCAGCTTCGTAGGAAGAAACGGACGTATGCAAAAGTATAGATTGAAATCTCAAAAACTGAAGGACAAGTGCGCGTGTATACAGAGAAACAAGCGGACAGAGAAAAGGGCCTGTATAAATGGAATCAGAAAGTCATGCAGATCATTTATAGTATATGTATATTTTATAGGGTCTCTAATCCTTMGGAATATTTTTCCATCGCTGCAGTTTCTAGAGTCGCCACTGATAACTCGATAGTTATAGAAAAGCAAATATTGTAACTCAAAATTATAATTTAACCGTACATATATCTGAGAAAAAAGCAGCAACAATCAGATATTTTATATACCAAAAATTTTTCGACTTTTCACAAGAAACAGTTARTTTTAAAGATAGATGTGGAACTCAATGGAAACTTTATTCCAAAAATATTCGACTTTTCACAAAAAATCGTTAGAGTTTAAGGTWGATGTGCTTCCCATTGGAAACTTTTTCATATTTCCTGTTATACCTTAAAATAACAACAGTTCTGAATTGATTTATCATTTAGTTTTTGATCTACCAGCTTTTAAAACATAACCACGCAATTCAATCAGCTCTATACTGTTCCCTACAGTCGGGTTTAGTTAACCGGAAAGGACAACTCCAACCGGACTGTCAACTCGTCACCATGCAACACGAAGAAGAAGCCGTGATGGATACTGGGGCTTAAGGTAACTAACAAGCGATGTAGCCGAGAGAGAGACAGACAGAGAGAGTGAGACCCCAATTAGTTAGGTCAGTCGAAGAATAATCTGCGTTTGAAATGGATACTTAACGTGAGTGACAAGCGATATAAATGAGAGAAAGACATACAGAGAGAGAGAGTGAGAAATCAAACTTGAGTCAATCTAGGTTAATCGAAGTAGCCRTAAGCAGTGAATAGGGTTTCATAAACATTTTGCTTTCGAATAAAAAACTTTTTCCATCGTAAATGACTCTATGAAAATCAGTGGATCTTAAAGGCGCTCGTCGAATATTGAAATTTTT
>NW_017536941.1:283637-284645 GCF_001853355.1 Bactrocera latifrons | reverse complement strand
GTAACAATGGTCTACAAACCTTCACGGTTATAGGCTACAAATTATAAGGAAAGAGAGAGAGCGACAGTAARAATTCATTACCAACGTCTTGAGTTAGGCCAGTCAAACTAGCCACAAGAAGTAAATGGWATTTCACTAACTAACAACTAACATTATTAAAAGCATGAGAAGGTTTAAATAAATATATATCTGGAACTTGATCGGTCAGTTGCACATAGAAGATATTGTTCAATCATAAAATATAACATTTTCAGCAATAAACTAAATTCAGCACACAATTTTTAAGATATTTCCTCAGCGCGAAAGAGCAGTCRATAACAATCTCATCATAATCTATGCTAAATGAGCAACTAAGATGTTTACCCACCCACTTATCTGCTTACATGTCTATTAAACACACCCACATACACAGATACCGATATATATGTACATACATGCATATKTATGTATAGTATATGCAAGTGCTCGGACAAGTGTCTATGGTACACTTTCGTGTGATCACCCACCCGCACCTTAGCTCGTCAGCACATTCGCCTCTTTAATGACGGCACTTGACTCGTATTACAAGCAAAATTACGCACACACACATACGGCTGGCACATACACATACACACACATATATATATATTGGAAAGGTCCTTATACACATACACACATGTAGACACTCTCAATCGCCAGCAATAAAACTACAAACGATTAACAACAACAGTGTCAAGTATGTATTAGGTGCATTGTATTACCAACAGCAGTACTCATTACATGAATTACAATAACAACAGCAATGAAAATATTAATAATACCGAAAGTGTCGAGTGAAGTGTGTAAATTAAAACCATCAAACAAATGTTAAATGCGTCAGTTAGCTCTCGCGTCAGCAGGGAAAAGTTTGAGAGAATGTCACACGCACACACACACACAATTACATAGTCGCATACATKCATACATATATGTAAATACTAGTGCTAAAAGCGAGTGGCGGTGCGATAAGAATGTGGCATGTTGGTGGAC
>NW_017536941.1:280698-282452 GCF_001853355.1 Bactrocera latifrons | reverse complement strand
TAAACTAATTTTAATTATTATAATTAATTTAACTTTTATTAGTTACAATTATAACTAATACACGAAAAATTATATTTTACACCAAAGCAAGAAAAAAAAACAGAATACTTTGACATTTCCAGAGAAACCATCGAGTCCCTAGGCACCTAACCAAGTCAGCTGAGAAAATGAACTAGCGCGTGAAAGGATATTTCCCTAATTTAGCTCAACTTCAAAGGAAAGAGAAGTTTTCCGTTAAGTGGTGTCGCCACAACGCCGAAAAATTCCCAAACAAGGCGTGCAGAATTCAAAGGAAATTCTCATAATTCGACGCATCTGCGCTTAACCTCTATATATACWCACAYACACTCACCTACAACTAATTATAASTGTTGTACTGTCAACTTCTCTGTYTGTCTGTTTGTTTGTTTATTTGCCACAGCTACTTGAACTCTCCAGCGCTTGACTATTGCGCATCCTGTCGTAAGTGCTAAAAATACCCAACACCACCAAAGTCAAATGCCGAGCCCAGTGTGACGCGTTTATCGACATCTACGTGTGTATGTATGTGTGGCGTCGCACTAACCCTGCGTGTGGATAAGCTAAACGGATTCCCGGAAGGACGCCGCTCGCCTCTCGCTGCTCTTTATCATCACTTCATTGACCAAACACATACGAGCGTTCTGAGCAGTTACTAGTATTTGTAGATATATATTTGCCATATGTTTGTAATTAAAGTGACACACTGCCAGCCAAAGGTAGGTAGACAGCATAACAGTGTATGTACTAATACATATGCGMTCATAATGAAGAGGCGAGCACAAATTATGAGGGTCAATAAACCGTGCAAATTAATTAATAAAATATGATAGTTTGCCGATGGCATTAATGACTGATTTCCATGGAAAAATAACTGTTGACATTTAATATCRAACATGTTGACGCGCTATGTTAACGGACATTTCGCAAGAAATCAGGTCGAACGCATGTAGATTCAATAATTTTACAAGCGTTTCATAAAAATTTAATAAATGAAAGCCAAGATTACATTTTTGTTAATAAATAAATGGTTTCAAAGAGAAGTTCAATAAAAATATTTTATTATTTTTASAGCAGGACGTCCTAAGAAGTTTTTCGAATATATATTTTTTATCATTCTAACAACAAACAGGTTTAATTTCKTTCCACTAAACCAAAAATAATATGGTTAAAAGATATTCAAAGCTTTCAGTTAAAAAAAATCAAAACTACTTTAACAGTATTCAAGTTTTTAAGCACTTTCWAACAGTTGAGCAACACTAGTCAATACGAAAGGTTTGTAACTTTGCTAAATTATAAAAGTTCATGCCTAAATGTAGGCCAAGTTTTTTTAATAAATTACATTTCAGTATAGTAAGTTTGTCACRAAGTTTGTAATACCCAGAAAGAAATATCGCAGATCCTATAAAAGAAATACATGTGTATATAACGGGTGAAACAAATAAAGGTACTTTTTCAATAGCCTTTCTTTGACAGATCACATGTGAATCGTGTCAAGCTGTCATATTATTTTTCTTCAATATTGTTCGACATTTCATCATGGAAAGACTTAAGCCTAACCAATGTTTACAAATCGTTCAACTGTATTACGAATATTTATGTTCTCTAAAGAATGTGTTTTGCCCATTTCACTCAACTTAAGATCAACATAATTGGCCTACTGAGGTATACTATTCGCAGCACCATCACCCATTTTGAGAGCCAGCATTCATTGTTGCACAATATTCGACCAAATA
>NW_017536941.1:278615-279953 GCF_001853355.1 Bactrocera latifrons | reverse complement strand
AATCTTTAATCGAACTGAGTCGGCAATTGAGAAGTTAAGTCCTCTATCGACGAACCTGTCTCTTATACACATCTAGATGTGTATAAGAGACAGATCTTGTTTCGATATATGAATTCTAAATTCTGCTCAGATCCTTTTTAGAGTCCCTTCCGGGATTTCTGTTGAATTTAGCTAACATATAAAATGAACAATCAGAATCCTAACCTAGTATAGAAAACTTTTTTATTCGATGATATATCTTCACGATATTCGGCATGAATTTTTTCCTCAACTCAAGAAACTCTTCGAATCGAACCACCATAACATATATGTAGCTGCCCTACAAGCTGACCGATCAAAATCATGTTAGTGCTTGAAATCTTTTGTATCTGTGGACTGTAAAAAATTTAAATTTGAACTCACTGATTTGCGGTATCGTGGAAGCTCTATCCGGTTTTTCAACCGTCACCTCTTCACCTACTAGATAATGCTCWTTGAATTTTAGGTCATGGGTCACCTGCTGAGTATGTGTTTCTGATAGCAGCGGTTTCTGCGTGGTTGCTTGTGCTTTTATGTGTTGCTGTTGTTTTCTCTGTGGTGGTTGCTGTTGCTTTTGTTGCTTGATGGGCATTTGTTGTTGTTGTTGTACACCACTCAACTGCTGTTGTGGCTTCATCAAATATTGCTGCAGCATTTGCTGCAACCACAACTGCTGCCGTTGCTGTTGTTGTTGCTTCGTTTGACGCCAYTTTTGTAAACGCAACAAATCTGCTTCCAATTGAAATGTCTCACTYAAGCTGCCATAGGGCGCGTTCACATCTTGCAGATAATTCCATTCGCCCGCTTCTGCAGCGTCGCCGCCGCCGCCTCCATCWGTTAAATAGTCGTCGGAGGCTGGCAGTAGGTCAACAAGCGTTGACAGTTCGGCATCGTGTAGGCTTTGTGTGCGCGTCGGCGAATTATGTCCGGCCATAAGACGCAATGCATGCTTTTTGCTAGTGAATAACAGCAACAACAACGCGATGAACAGTGTTGCAGGGGTGTAAATGGACATTTTTGTGTAAGAAAGGGGTTGAGGTGAGGGGTTTTAGCGATTTAAAGTGATGAATTACCGTGACTCAGTGGTAGATTATTTTGAACGCACTTATTTTTGAAAGATATTTTAGTATTTTAAGAACTAAATTTTTTAACTGTTTTTAGCTACAGATAATGATAGCACAAAACCAAAGAAAAAAATTGTGAAATTAACTATTCGGTGTTATGTTTTTGTTTAAATATTTTTTTTAGGTTTTAATTATTATTTTTGGTTTTAGCAATTGTCGTTTTATTTATTTGCAATTTTCATTATAATTTTTATTA
>NW_017536941.1:268254-276377 GCF_001853355.1 Bactrocera latifrons | reverse complement strand
ATATTTCCACGTGCAATTTCATTACACTTTTATATTTATGTTTCTTATACAATAAAAAGAAAAAATCACGATATTTCGCACAAATCGACGACCGACCGACAAAACACACACACCTTAGTCTCACATCTTACCACGACGCACCGACATCCCAGACTAATTGTCGCCCATGTTAACAAAGATGATGCAATTAGTGGCAGCGCTCATTATGCCAATAGCGCAGACACACACTGCAAACTACAACACACGCAACTCTATACATACATACGCACATACAAATAGAGAGAGCAGCATCCTTGTCAGCCACTAGCGCTGCAGTCACACGAAAATAAATTATATAAGAAAAAAAAAGCAAAAACAAAAAATAACCAGAAAAATTAAACAAACAATATGAAGTGGCTCACAGCTTCACTTCAAAGGCGCGCTTCCGTATGGCCGCCCACCGTGACATTCCCAGAATCACAAGAAACACCACGACGGCAAGCAACGACAGTAGSTAGCTAATATGTATATAAACTATACATATGTACATATATGCATGTGTATGAMTATGCAAGTGTTGCATAAAGGATGAATGGATTAACAGCTAAGCATGCAAGTCAGCGCACGCASGCAAACTTACATAGATAAGGTTGACACTTTAGCGTATGACATACTTTCACAAGGAGTCGGTCGCTCTCATTGTGAAATCCTKAGACTACGACTACGTCGCGCTCAGCAACGCCAGTGGCAACTCAATCGAAGTGTGTGACTGCAAGTAAAATGCTAATCGCCTGCTGTGGCATTAGATTAGTAGCTAGTACTTAGCAAGTGTGTATATACACACTCATGCACACACGCGCCCATACTCATATGCATATCCTGCGGCGCAAATACTAATTGTGCGCTCGTTGAAGTCAAGTGTTTGCTGGCRAAAAGGAGTCAGCGCGCCGCCGTGCAGTAGGATAAGCAAGTTGTCGCCGCGGGAGARACAGTGAGACTTAGATGCTAGGCGACGCATAGATATGCCGTTACAAGGATTATGTAAGTTTAAATATTTTCAGTRTTGTTGGAGAATTAGCGCTCAAATTTCCGCCTGTGATCAAGCTGTGTTACGAAAGCGAAAAATTAAATTTGAATTAATATTTGAAATTTATATTAAACGAGTACGGAAGGGCTTATACTCTTTAAATCTTTAATCGAACTGAGTCGGCAATTGAGAAGTAAATTCAASTCTCGACGAACAAAGACCAAATTCTTCAAGTCACTCRTCRTCCCCAMCATGCTTTACGGTGCAGAGGCATAATGAGTGGGTGTTATGAGTTTTCGAGATCGAGAGAAAGGTTCTGYGGAAGATTTATGGYCCTTTGCGCAATGARCACGGCGAATACCRCAGTCGATGGAAGAGGAARACCTCTACTCCATTGGAAGGACGAGGTGTAAAAGTACCTAACTAAACTTGGAATCTACATTTGGCGCCATACAGAAGAACAMTAAAGAAGAAGAATGATGAGAAGCTACTTGAAAGATAGAGTCTGGCTGTACCTCTAAAGAACTAGGTCACTTAAAAGTCAAGTCAGCTGCTATGCAGGGATGAATACTCGGCTCAGGTCTCTGAAACTTCAGCTGCTCAACATATTAAACTTCAAAATGGACATAGACGACATAGGGACTTAAATTTGCCTTAATCACAGAAAAAACTGAGAAAGAAACATATTCTGCCAACAACAGCTTCCCTAAGAAATCGAGAGGTTGTTAATTAGCTGGGTCTTAAACTGGACTCTATGTTTACATACTGCGCACAAAGCCAACTAATGGACAACATCGGAATACCGACACAGCAGAAACGCTAGCTTCTAATGTCGATCACAGTCTTATTTTGTGCTACAGAGAGATGCAATGCAGAGTTATGGGCAGGCGCAGTGAGGAAAAGTAACCGATGTAAAGCCCTGGAATAAGTAAGTATACCACGCTACACTAAGTTTGGGATCGGCATACCGGGAGACGCTGCAGCAAAAGCACAGCCATCGACTTACAAGCATTTGAAGTAAAAAAAAATGTGTGTTGAAGGGGCAGGGAATAAATGCCACAACCATAAAAGAGGAGATATAGATTGACACCTTAGACACTCGTTCGAACCAAGAACGTCATGACAGATGGGTGGCAAGGCTGATTAAAATCATCTAACAGTCTTATATCAAAAGTTCAACAAAAGAAATGGCGAAGTGAACTACTATGAGTAGGCTACAAAGATGCTATTTGGGCACTGATAGACGAAGACCCRTCATATACCATATATACAACAACGCATTCGAGGACGATGCTTATCACATGTTTCTCAAATGCAAACGCAGGCAGAAAGTACTTTAAAATGAGAAAAACTAGACGAACGTGCAGAATACTATAAAAAAAAGGTATCCCATAATAAAGTGGGACATGAWAATGAAACGTCAGTCATAAGAAGAGAAATGGCAGCACGTAGAAAGACCAAAGTACTTCCAGGTTGGGTTCGAGGAGAGTTTTAAATGACTTACAACTAGCTCATAATACTGTGAACAAAAAATCCAATACATTTTGTTTTGGTAATCAAATTCCTAGTGACGAAACATTTAAATTGTTGGAAAAAGCCTTTTTTGATAATTATTTGTCGCGAATAAGCGCTTTTGATTAGTACAAACTATTCAAAAAGGGTTAAAAATGCTTGGAAGACGAAGAACGTCTGGAACTGTTGATGGCCGTTCAACTGAGAGTCAAAGAATTGGTGGTTGAGAATCGACGTTTAACAGTCAGAAATTTTACTGGCATCGTTGGAATATCAAAAGGATCTGTGAAAATCATTTTGACACATCCTTTGGGTCGAAGAAAAGTGAAACCACGATTATTTCCAACTGCCAAAAGGTCATGCAACTTATTATTACTAGCAATAAGTCYTGGATCTATGTTTGTGACCCAGAAACAGACGACCAATCGGCCGAATATGGTGGMAAAGGTGAACCGAAATAGGTCATAAATCAAGATTAWGTTTCAGTTTTCTTCGTTAACGAAGCGTGGTGCACTTCAAATTCCTTCCCATCTAACMAAGCAATCAACAAATAATACTATTTAAGTGTTTTACGTAAGGGCGGAATTATAGTGCTTGGTTATCGCACCACGATAATAGACCGTCGCATACTGCATTGATTCTACGCGAGTTTTTCGCCAAATCAGAAATCTGAAATCAGGATCAGCAATCTCAAAAGACTGCTATGGTTAAACCGTTTTGAGTTAGTGGAAATCATGAAATGTGAATCGCTACGCGCATACAAGGTGGTTCCGTAAATTGACTTTAACAACTGTTACGAGAAATAAGAAAAATGYTGGCACAACTGTACTACAACCAAGGCGATTTCATTGAGAGGGACGACATAGATTTTGAAGTATAATTTCAGAATTTTAAAATTATGAACAACGTCTTACTATCTTTAGCTCACGGCTCATTTAGCTCATCTTTAGTGTACGGAGAATGTGTGTTGGCTGAAGGCCAATTCCAAAATAGGTTTGCAAAATTACGTTCCGGCAATTTCGAACTTGCAGTTAATTTTAAAAAAAATTTTCACCATTCTTTTTAAGATTTTTAACTGAGGACCCAAAAGATTTGCTGTTTTGTTACAAATAAACTGCTTAGGTCATCTGCTTTTGATAAAAACGACGAGTTCATATCATCGTGAACGTTCGCGAGTTCTTAGAATATTTTTCGATTATTGCAAAACCATTCAGAAATATTTAATTTCTTTTGATTTTCGACGCATTTCGGCTTCAAAATTCTTTTCACAAAAACTGCTGTAAGCAAATTTTTCAAGTAACCGACACATAACCTAAAATTGTTGCAAAATTTGTAAGCCAAAGCTCTTATACGTTGCTTTCAAGCAACTACAACACATAAACTCGTACTATTATATTATTATATTTATAAAGAATAATTTATTTAATTGAAAAGTCTGTCGCACTCACCTATTTGTGGCACGTCATACTGCCGCTGCCCTCGCGCTGTACGCAACATCAGCTGGCTGGCGATGGAGGAGTAACCGTTAGTCGCCGCCGCAGCAGCCGCTGCCGASATGCCATTGGCGGCACCGACGCCACCAACGCTGCCGGAGCGCTTACGATTGGGATGCAAGAAAGAATCTTGCTTTTGTGACGGCGTCTGCTGTTTTTTGTGTTGCTGTTGTTGCTGCTGCTGTGCCTTCAATTTGGCAGCAGCCTTTGATAAGCCCGTTGCTGGACTGGCAACATCAGCAGTGCTAACCTTGCCAATCTGTCTGGGCTCATCTTGTTCTTGCTGTTGTTGCTGTTGTTGTCGTTGTTGGTGCTGCAGCTGATCACTCTTCATAGCCGCATCGCCGCTGGTTATTTTGGGTGCGGAGGAACTTTGTTGTTGCGTTGCCAAAGCGTTCAAAGCGCTTGACAATTTGTTATTGCTGTTGTTGTTGAGGTCGTTGGTACTGCCATTTAACGGTATATGTTTAGTGGCGGTGGCTTCTGAGTTGGCCAGCGACAGTTTGTTGTGACGCTGTGGCTGCGCGCCGAAATGGTGTAATTGTTGTTGTTTCAGTTGCTGGCCGAATATATTGCGTTGCCATTGCTGCAATTGACGTTGCTGCTGTTGTTGTTGCGAACGCTTACGTTGCCATTTCTGTTGCATGTTGTTGTTGTAGTCACCGCCGTAGCCACCAGCGTTGCGGTGCTTAACGCCGGCGCTGAATGTATATTGCTGCTGTGGTTGCGTTGACTGCTGATGACGTGCTTGTTGTTGTTGTTGTTGTTGTTGTTGTTGTTGTTGTTGTTGTTCGTATTGTTGCTGCTGCTGCTGCTTCTGCTGCTCGCGTGTCGGGTGTGACGCATGTTGGCGGTGGGCTTTCGTCTCGGCTTTGTCATGCGACTCCTTTTCGAATATTTCTTGCAAGGTGTGCGACGGACTATTCTCCAACTCCTCAAGCGTGCGATATGGATTCAATAGCAATGGGAAACCGTCATTCAAATGATGCGRACGACTATTGCCACCGGCTATGCCATAACCCAAACCGTCATCACCCCACAAACTGCGATGTTCGGGCGGCAGCAGCTCATCCAAATACTGATAGCTCTCCAAATCGGAGAGCACATCATCCATCTCCGGTTCAGCTTCAATTAGCTCATCCAACTCATCGATGGGCTGCGGCTCCGCATACACTTCACGTTCAGCTGGCTCGACTATACGACCATACTCATACTTTCTATGTGCGCCATTAGCCAAACGTGCTCTATCGTATTCACGCTGCTCCTCATCAACATACTCATCATTCTCCACAGCCGCCGGCTCTTTAACAACATTGCCGTATAGCGGACCACGTGTCTGTGGCAACAACAGCGATGAATAGTCGCTCTCCACATCATCGACGGGACTCATTTGTATACGTCCAGTAATAATGGGACGTCCATGATGACCAGTACCACTATTGGCCAGCGCTGTCTGTTTTGCCAGYCCGAGTAACATGAGACGTTCGCGTTCGAGCTGTGCTCTATCGGCCAACTCCTGTGATAAGCGACCGGCATTATCCAACGGATTGACAGCGGAATTGCTTAACGTACGCGAGAGCCCAATACCGCCGCCGCCACCACTGCCACTACCGCTGCCGCCGGCATGCAGATGTTGCGCATGCTGATTGGCGGAGAGTATATTGAGCATTTGATTTGTATTGACGGCGGCATTGAGCTGTGCGGCGCCGCTACCGCCGTGACTCGTTGGCGCATTGACACCAACAATGCCGCCAACGCCGCCGCCGTTGCTACCCAAGCTCGCGCCATTGCTGTTAGCGCTTGGTCCATTCAAGTGCAGCGCATAAATGCCGGCCTGAATGAGCAGCACACAAACAATGGTCTGCACGAGCGAGTAGAACATTTTCTTTTTGTTGATGCGACGCAAACGCTCAAGTAGACGTGCTATTTTTGGGGATTTTCGTGTAACTACTTGACGGGGGATTATATATATATATATATATAGAKGACTACGTGTTTGTAGCTGTCGACGAATTGGTAACGGTCTGACAAAAGCTCTGCTTTCTTTGATTTTTTCTTGGTTTTTGGGAGGGACTTTAGTTTAAACGCCGCTTTGCTTATTGTGTGGGAATCTCTAGCTAGTCTAACTAACGCGTAAGACTGTTTTTCGGTTCCGTTTTTTTTTTTTTTTTTTTTTTTTTTTTTTTTTTTTTTTTTTTTTTTTTTTTTTTTTTTTTTTTTTTTTTTTTTTTTTTTTATGGGTATTATGGTACTAGGGCGCGTACGTTAAAGTCTAAGCGGCCATACGCTTGCACACAAAAGTCTTCATTCTCTAACAGTCTTTCGGTTTTTTATGGTTTATAGGCAAGTGCTTTTCCTTGCCACCGTTGCACTCGTTTAATTTCACTCTTGATTTGTGTTTTCTGTTTTTCTTTCTTACTTTGTGTTTGTCAACTGTGCCCAAATGAGGCTTTGCGCCGCCAAAGAAACTCGTCAGTTTCCAGCAAAGCTAAGCAAGCTCTCTTATCGTGGCGTTTATGGCGTCTTGGCACTGTCGGCGCCTATTCACCAACTTTTTCCGTTGTTTGCCGAAATTGTTGATTGCTGCCTTATGTTGCCTGTCGTTTTGTGTGCTTCCCGGCTTGCCGTGTGTGTAGTGCCCGCTTAGTCCCTGCTTTCGTACAGGACGTGTTTTTGATCTTTTGCCAAAAGTACGTTTCCGCTTCTCTTGTGTGTCGCTGCGTGTGTGTGTTTCCTGCGCCTCGATTTCCTCTTGCACGTTACACGTCTCGTTGCGCCGTTGATTTCGCTGTGATTTTGGTGTGTTTGTTGAGCAACTGGCTTTTATGTTCAACTGTTTCCGTTCGTTGCCTGATTTTTGTTGCCACTTGGYTTTATTTTTATTTACTTTTTTTTCGGTTTTTCGCTACTTTTGCGCTGTGCGCTTTGTTTTCATCGCTGGCTATTATTTGTCGGTTTCGCCTTTCAGCGTTGGCTCAACTGCCAACGTTAAATAACACGCCGTTGAAATGGCAATTTCGCCGACTTCAATTGTCTGTTCGTTTGCGCTTGGCTCGCCAGTCGCGCATACACTCGTTGTTACTGTAATCCCCCAACCGATTACAATAATATTTGTGTTGTCTGTTTCTGCGTTTGTGTTTGGGGTTTGGGGGGTCGTCGCTGCAATTCACTTGTTTCTCGTAGACGTCCGTTCGTTCGCCCTTAGTGCGGGGTCGGTTTCATTACCAACACCCCGTTTGTGTTCTTGTTTTATATATATATATATATTTTTTTTTAACTTTTTGGGCGCTATAGCACACGCCTGCTCACTTGGCTCGCGCAACTAGACTTCAGTTAGTGTCTTCCGTCTGTCTGTTGCGCTGTCTGTCTGCCAGTATTTGCTCGTAGCGCTTTCGTGTTGTTTGTGTCGTCGTTGTTTTTTTTTTTCTTTTCTTTTACTCTATTTTATGTTCTTTTACTATTAGTTTTTATGTTCACTTGTACTTCGTCTTTTTCTAGCTTTTTTTAGCACGCAGCAATCTTGTTATATGTCAGTGGAGACAAAATCGATATTCGACTTGTTGGCCGGTTCGCGTTTACTGTTAGCAACTCCAGTTTATCTCTGTTACGAGTGWCTGCAAATATGCAGCTTATGTTGTTGGGGTCGTTTATATATACATATATAAGGTTGTTTCTCGCCTCTTAGCRCTTTGTTGCGGTGTAGTTCTACTAACGCGCACGCCAATAGCTTACGAGTTTTTGAGGAACTTTGTACAGCAAATTGCCCGTAAAGACGCTTCACTTAGTTTTTTCGATTATATTTTGCACATATAGTTTTTCAGAAAAAATTTTCGAGAATATTTTTCACTTATCTTTTCCAATTTTACTTTTTTTTGCAKAAGTTTATCTGAAATATTTTTCAATTTTATTTTTCACTTTATTCTTTTGCGAAAATTTTTCAGAAAATTAGTTTACATATATTTTCCAGTTATTTTTTCGACGTTTTTTTCGCAAAAGATTTTCTGAAATGTTTCTCAAYTATATTTTCCCCATTTATTTTTTTCGAAAATTTTTTTTTTTTTAATTTTATTAAAATTTTTTTTTTAATATTTTCTGAAAAATTTTTCACATAT
>NW_017536941.1:265208-267904 GCF_001853355.1 Bactrocera latifrons | reverse complement strand
AATTTTTCTGAAATATTTTTCAATAATATTATCCACGCTTATTTTTCCCAAAAATTTTTCGAAAAATTATTTGAAATATATTTTAAATTTTCCTGATAGAAACTGACTGATCGTTTTCCACTTTTTTTTTTTTTTTTTTTTTTTTTTTATTTTCCACTTTTTTTTTTTTTTTAAATTTTGTTTTATTTTTTCGAAAATTTATTTCACATGTTATTCAATTTTATTTTTTACGCACATTTGTGTCTTTGCGTTTCAGTTAATTTTTACAATTTTTAGTACCGTTATTGTATTTTGCTGTTGCCTTGAGGTACTATTCAGCCTTATCAGCGCTTATGTGCTTTGCTTTCGCACTTTACTCGTTGCTGCACATGCCCGATCGCCACGCTAGCAACTCGACTAGGTGTCTTCCAAGTTTATGCTGCTCACTTGCTTTTCCTGTTTTTGTAGTTATCGTTTCAAGTCGTGCCTGAATGTTTATTTGCGCCTTTATACTACACACACTTCAATCTGCGTCTCGTCTAACTTTAGCTACCAACTAATTGCCTTTTCGTGTTCTATGCCAGTCGCTTTATTTTTGTTGTCTTCGTACAATTGTTTTAGACTTCGTGTGCGTATAGATGCTATATATTATATTAGCGTAGCACGACACGCACTGCTCACACACGACGAGGACAGATTTATTTTTAATCCGCTTACTTACTTTCACCACGCTTAAGCGTTGTTGTTGTGGCGAAAATCGAATTGCCACACGCAAACTGTTGCTTTTGTGTGTTTGTGTTGCGGCTATGCGAAGCTTTGCGCTGCTGATCCTTTGCGCTGGTGGCTCTATGTCAACACGCTTAGCTAACTCACAGACTTTTGACCTCAGCGCCGTCGTTTATGTGGTTCAACTGGCTTGCGGAACACACGGGGATAGTGCTGCGCGGCTTTTGATTTGAATTTATTAGTTTTCAGAGCGCGCTTGCTTGCTATTTTCGGCTTTTCCGATTTTCGAACGCAGCTTCGTGCGTTTTCACTAAGCCGACGCGTGGTTGTTGTCTAGCTTTTTTTGCATACCGTTAAAGTCTGCACGTTTAAGACTCAACTAATTTTAGTCACTTCACTTCACTTCTGTTTTTGTTGTTTTTTTTTTTTTTGGTCTTTTTTATTGCTTTTTTTAGCACACTAACACACTCACTAGTTTTGCTTTTCTTTTCGTTCCTTTTATTTGCTTTCTTTTCTTGTCTTTCCTTTTAATATTCCACCAAAGCTACGCAGTAAAGTCTCGCAGCTTATATTGCCTTTCCGCCAATTTAGTTGCGACTTGGTTTTTTTTTTTTTTTTGTTATTGCCACTAAAATTGCCAAACCACTGCGACACTGTGGCACACCGTCGCCGCGCCCACTGCTCACTCGCTGTGCTTGTGTGTGTGTGTGCTGGCTTACAGCGCTTTTGGGTCGACTGCCTGGCTGGCTGGTAGGCTATTTTTAGCTTTATTCTCGCATATATATTTTATATGCTTTTCAGGTTTTCTTTTATTCCGTTGCGTGTCTTTCTGTTCCTGGGCAGCCTGTGTATTGGTGTATGCGCACGCGTTCTCTGTGTGTGTATGTAAGTGTGGCTATGTTGCTAGTTAGGATCTTCTTTCACCTGTCGCTTGCTACTTACAGACAATTTCTCTACACCCCTTAACCGGGCTGTCTTGCTGCAGAGCTTCTTTTACTTGCCTCACTTTCTACACTTCTGACTTACTTGCCTTGGCTTTCGTCCTTTCTTTGCTTCTTATTTTTTTTTTTTTTTTTTATATATATGTGTTTGTTGCACTGTTAGCCTCTAGTACGGCGTCGCCTTGCTTTTGCTGTACACTCTAGTTGAGTTTGCAGTGGTAATTTACCTCCTTTCGTTCGCACAATCACGCTCACTGCTGGCGCTATCTGTTTGGCTGTGTGTCCGTCAGTACTTCGCCTTGCTGTCTATCTGTCTGTCCACTCGTCAAGTTGCCTGTGCGCTGCTTGAGACTTGATGCGCTTGTAGACTGCCTACTCCTACCTGCGCTCACTGTTATCCTTATGTCGCGTTTTTGTTATTGTTCCTGTTAAGTGTCGAACTCACTTTTTCACTTAGCTTTCCTGTTTTGTTGCAATTTCCTTTTCTTTGCACTTTATTTCGAAATCTTCTATTTTTGGTTCTTTGCACTTTGTTTTTGTTGCGCACTTATCAGCTGAAAACCGAGCTGCGAACTCTAGCACTTCCTGCTTATGATGACAGCGCAGTATTGCAAGTTTTCGGTTGGTGGAAAATTTTTCTGCGCCTGTCACTACTGCGTTTGATTTGAAAGTTGTGTTCAACTGGAACTTTTGTTCGGAGTTCTGTCACTTTTGTTTCATCATTTATTTAGAACACTTATCATTTTTGGTTATTTCTGTGTTCGTCGCACTTTGGTAAGGACTTGCAGTTATCTGGAATAACAGATTATATAGAAAAAATATTTTCTTTTGAAAATTTAAAAAAGTGGTTGTGTGAATCATTGTATTTCGGAGTTTTCAGTTTCGGCTATTAACGATATATTGATATTTTGGATATTATTGATGCAATGCTATTAGTTTCATACACTTTTTTATATTAAAATGTCTTTCAGTTTTTTAATTATTTTGTGTTTTAAATTATTTTAACTTTTTTAATTTTTTTATGGTTTTAAATTTTTAATTTTTTTAATT
>NW_017536941.1:261745-264953 GCF_001853355.1 Bactrocera latifrons | reverse complement strand
TTTTACATTTAAAAGTTGTTTACACTTAATCTTCCAAATCAGTTCGCAGCAAAGCACATTAAAGCCCTTTGAACTAAAACGAATACAATAAAACTAATTGAGATATGGAAATCAAACTACATACATATGAACACCAATTTGATCCTGAGTGTATTGACTAAACCAGCATGAACAAAAGCAAAATCAAATTTTTAGAAAAACACACCACTCAAACCCAAATGAAACCTGAGTTTTCCGACTGCGAACAGGCTTTGAGTATATTAGTTTTAGTTTCTGCAATATTTGATCTTGTATTTTCCATTAAAATCATGACCACGAAGCCTTTCTTAAACTTGAAAATATAAATACACAATTTTATAGCAATTTTGGGTTAAGTTAGGTTTGTTTAAGTTGTGGTTAAGTATATAGTTATATATTTAGGATTACTTTCATTCGTAAGCAACAGTTGACTAAATTGGACAACTCGGACTGCAATGCTTTGGTGAAGCCAGAAAAATATTAAAATTGAAACTGTAGTGTCGACAAAACCTTTGGAACCCACAAATTTTCTGGGCTGATAAATATTATTGTTTATACAAAGAAACATATATAATATAATAGGCAACACAATCGGTACTGTAAAACTGACCTTAAAGTTGTATTATTGCACTCGAAAATAAAAAGACTTTGATTCGAGAAAAAAAAATCTTAAAAACCATAAGAAATGATGAAGTAAAATAAAGGAAATTTCACGAAAACATTTAGGATCTTTTATAAGACGAAAATTTTGACACTTTTTATCTAGATATTACTGATAGCCCAAAGCTAACTTGAGTTTATCTTAATTATTTGGAAATTTTGGTAAACAAAAATCTCGTATAAAAGTGATGCACTATATCTGTAAAGCTAACTTCTACTGGAACTAACTGAAAGTTTTTAGTTAGTTGAAGATTTTAAGTAAGCTAATAGGACAAGCAACTGGTATGAAAGTAATAGACTATTGCTATCTGTAGAGCACACTTCTTGTGCTAAATTGATTTTTCGTTTTCTTTTTGTATTTGGAAATTCCAGCTGGTTATAGTCTAATAATTTCATATAATATATTAAATTGAGTCTAGTTTTGAAAAAATAAAACTGTGTAACAACTAAGTTTTAAGATGAGCTACGAAGTTGTATTGTCTTCGTCCAACTTTTATAAAAATATTTAATATAAAATCAGTTTTGTGCACATAACGTTTTCTATAATAGTTTAGTTTATTGCAAGACTATAATCTTGCTGCTTAACGAGCAGAACAAGCAACTGGTATAAAAACAAGGAACTGGCTTTTTCGTCCTCTATATTGTCGTAGGCAACACATATGCGGCTATAGCCGAGTTTACAGCAGCCAGTGATGCGCTGTTATAAACTTAGCTAAGAGGCTAGCTTAGAAAGTACAAAATTGTTATCTTAACGCTTACAAATACCCATATATTTTACAAGTGAGAAATTTTCAAATATAGTCGCGCGAAAAAGTAACGAATCGAAGACGCCTGTGGATAAAAACAATCAGACCTAAATCAAAATCATTTTTGCAGCGGACTTAATGAAACTTTTTCTCCTCATTATACACTTATTAGAGTATATTAAGTTTTCCACGATGTTTGTAACAACCAAAAAGGAAACGCTAGCGAGCCTACAAAGTATAAACAGCGTAACTAGCTGGGTCGATTTATCTATGTAAGTTTGTCTGTGTCCATCAGTCAGTCCATCGGTATATAGTTTTTGAGTTATCGATCTGAAATTTTGTACTCTGCTTTCTAATAAAGGCGCTGCGCATGTTGGACAACGACCGATATCGATCGAATTAAAGTGCTTCAAATCTTCAATTTTGGCATGAGTTATTTTCCAATAGCACAGAGCAATTTCTTCGGAGTTAAATTGCTAAGTTCGAGTCACTGTAGCTTACAGTTAGCATACAAACTGACCATTCAAAGCGCTTGTAAAGAAACTTTTGCATTTGCGAAGTGTATTATGGCTTCGGAGCAACCAAAGACTTGTTATGTACTGATAATAAATGTTAGATCAGTTGTTTTACAGCAGTGTCAAAATGTTCAAACAAGTGTTCACAACTTTAACAATATTTGTGCAAACTGTTCAAAATGTTCAAACAACTTTTCACAACTTTAACAATATTTGTGCAAACTGTATTTGTGGTGAATTAGGCTTGGAAGGTGTTAAGTTCTCGGCGGCCAGCAAAGTGTGAATATGAGGAACTGGAACTTGAGTAATACAATGAAGATTCTTGTCAATCACAAGAAGAAATCGGTGAAACTTTAATTGACTTTAGGTGACACTCAATACATTCCACAATTATTTGAAACAGCTGGGTACTATGAGAGCAAAGAAATCAGATGCTGGTTTCATATCGGTTGGATCTTCAAAGACGGCTTTTCGTGTCAGCACTGTTTGGAAAGCATCAAATGTGCGTTAAAATAAATTAGCTTTTGCCCTACCATAAAAATTTTTATGCTGAAAACGTTTTCAAATTTTTTATTTTTTTTTTTTTGTATTTCTAGTCATTAGAATCGGTTATTAAGCTATTATTGCCTAATATATGTATATTGAAATATGAGACCCCTCTTTTGAACCTCATAGGGTATAAGAAAGAATTTAAGCGTTTTTTGTTAAGACTTTGTAGTAAAATTTTCATAGGCATGATATTTTGTCAAGTCAAAACATTTGACAAATTTAATTGCTCACATATCTGGTACGTTGAATTAGTAGCAAATTGCAAAAACATAAGTTTTGAAAAAAAGATAAAAATTGTGGGAGCAAACTTGAGTCTTAAACTTTGCAGCAATTGCCAATAATGTCAACTTCTACTTCTTCTTCTATTTTATTAGCGTAGGCTAACTATATAGATTTATAAAAACAGTTTACATTAGTCTTTGCTTGGCTGTGGCCGCCTAAGCGTTGTCTCCACCAATAAAGACGAAGAGATTCGAATTAAGGGCGCTTTCCTTAAAATTAGTTTTCCTTTTTTTTTTACTATTTCTTTATAGTCTGTTTCTGGCATAAATAGTTATAATTTTCCCACAAGCTTTATTGAGTAGTGCTATTATTACTACATCAGTCGCAAATTTTTCTTTTCTAATAGCAAGTTTTATTGCTATTATCACTAAATTATTGCTTATCACGCTGAATTTTGCTTTTGCGAAACATGTTCAGTTATTATTTTTTCAAATATTT
>NW_017536941.1:203006-260959 GCF_001853355.1 Bactrocera latifrons | reverse complement strand
ATTTAATAAATAATTTTCTTTTTTAATTTTAGCAACAATTTTTTAATATATTTTTTTTATTTTGCCAATTCGCTTTCAATGGCTTATTCGCACTGCTGGTTTCGTCACCGTGAGCAGTCACAGCCAAGTTTGCCAAATTCATTCATAAAAAACTTTTCAATAAAAATTATAATTTTTCACACTCACACACAAAACCTTAAAACCAGCACTTTGCACTTTCGTTGTGCCGTTATGTTTAAGTTTTTGTTGTGCACCTGCCGCAAAGTTTTACTTTAATTTTTCACTTAAAATTTTCAGCTGGAAAAATTTCACTGCACTTTTGTGTAAAGGCTGAGTAGTGAAATTTTGTCCTTCTTAACGTTAGCAGCGACAAGCGAGGACTTGTCATGTGTTCTTAGCAGGAATCGCCTGTTTGTCTACTAAACGTTTGGCTGAGTCGTTGCCTGCGCTAAGGTTGGCCCGTTGGCTGGCTATTTGTGTATTAGCGGCGTCCGACATCCGCTTTGCCTTCTTGCCTTCTTTGCGCTGCGCTGCGCCTCTACATTGGTTTCGTTTGGTTCTCGTCGTCGGAGTCGTCGGAGTCGTTGTGGTCGTTATTTTTCTCGTGCCACATATGAATATAGTATGTAGTGTTTGGTTGTGTCGAACGCTATTCGTTGCTGTCGCGTTTTTGTTCCATTCCACACAACAATTGCTCTTGCTGCCGCGCGTCGCAATTGTTGGTGTTGGCTTTGTCAACGGTGTTGCGCGCTTTAAGCGCCTACTGTCCGTTTCGGAGACTTACAGCTATTGTGCGCCGCGTTGTTGTTGCCAACTCTGCTGTTTATGTTTCGTGTGTTTCTTTATCGTCGTGTTCCACAGACATTGGCGTCCCTACTTGGCTCGGACTGAACTTCTGCAGCTACTGTTGCTGCTGCTGCTTTTGGTACTCGCCAGGCAAACTCACTCTTGTTGTTGCACTGTTGGTTATTGTTGGTAGGCATCAACTCTCTTTTGCACTGTCGTCGCAACGTTGCGTACTTAATTTGTTTTGCCGTCCGTTACAACTCGCGTATGCCACACTCGAACGGTTCGTTCACGTTTGTGCGCTGAGCACTCTGTAGCCGCTCGCAGAACCCTACGTCAACCACTTGTTTTGAAAGTAATCGTTTTCGCCCTCCCGGTTGCCCGGTTGCCCGGCTTTCGCAACGCTATGACGCTGTCGTTCGTCTTCTCTCCACATGTTTTCGTTCGATTTCCAGTTTTGTAGAATGCTTGTGTAGAGTTTCCTTTTTGCCTTTAGACGACTCGTATGCATGTCACCTTCCGCCCACCTGCCGCAGTCGCAGAGCTTTATATTCGGCACAGCATTTCGTCGGCATAGCCGTCATCAGTCATTCAGCTGGTTTGGTCGTATGCTCACTTTCGTGTTGCTTCGTGTGCCGGTTGAAAGGCATAACAAGTGCGTATGGAAGGCAATAACCACAGTAGCACACAACAACATCAACTCAAAGTGACAACAACAACAGCACCATTGTTTGGTTGTCAGTACGTGAGTAGGTAGTTCCTTCCTGTACGAGCGTGTTACCCCCATCACCACCAAATGACCCAAGCTCCGCCATCCGCGCACATACTTTAAGCGCCAACGTTGTGGGTGTAAGCGAGCGTTCAGTTCACTGTGAGTCACAGAGAATCTGCTCATATGAAGCTATAAGTTCTCCGATTTATTTGAATTTTGTCACACCTCATATCGATGCTGTGCGCCAAAAAATGAGTTTGTAACTCTCAAAAGAAGCGTCTGCTTGTCTGCGTTGGACACAAAGGCGTTTACAATTTTCAGAGCGCAAGCGAAGTTATTTATTTCAACAAACATATGACAAAGAGCACCAATAAAAATAGCTCAATCTTAGAGAAAACCGTGTAATAGCAGAATCTAGTTGTAGTAATGAATGTGTGGTAGAGTACTGGTTTTTCTCACATGTGAGTAATCCAGATGATCCTAAAAATTTGAACCGCCTTCCTAGCACTTTGGCATGTTCCGACCCAGCACGATAGACGAATCTTTAGGTGCCACACAAGGCATTTAAAAATAGTCGGACACAATTAAGGCAAGAAAATCAGCTAACATATCAATTGAGCGTTGAAAGACGGTTTTGTCGACACTGCTGTTGAATAGCTTCCTGTTGCAACGAATTATGATCCGTAGGCCAAAATGGATCCATTACAATATGCTTGTACTTAAGCGCAAAAAGTCAAATGAGACAATTGTCCCACCAACCGAACGTCGAACCAAGTTAGAGCTTTGTAGCGGGGGTGTGCTGTATTTTGAACTTTTAAAACCGGATAAAATCATTAAACCTGACACGAGACAATAATTTTTCCTCAAGACAAGAAAAACAGCGCTTGGAAATCTTTGCCTCATCCGTTTTATAGTCCAGATTATTGTCTTCTAAGTACAATTTGTTTCAATCGATGAAGAACGTTCTTACTTAAAGAATGAACTCAACAAAACAGTGTATCGAAAGTTGACTTGATTCATTCTAGCCCGTCAAGCCAGCGAAGTTCTTGAAGTTGCAACGCACTAATTGGCTTGAAAGATAGAAAAACGTTAAAGCTTCAGAGGGACAATACTTCAAATAATATGACTGCGAATGTTTTTCTTAAAAAAACGTTCAAGTTTTTAAAAACACACTTGCTCTGTCAACTAATATCAGATATACTCGTATCTATTACTAGTATAAACCTGGCAAACATTTTATTTCAATTAAGGCATATTTTAAGGTAAGGATTGTCTTTGCTATTGTTATAATGGTTAGATAATTCCCAATTGGGTGATAAGTACAGTTTCTTTGTATAACGGTAGGTCCAGGAAACTTGCTGTTTCAACGTAGTCGTACTTTAGGGAGAAGGATGTTGATGAGAAGGGTTTGTTGGGCATGCAAAGTGATAGTGAGAGTCATACGAGGACTTGTTATATACAGAACATTTATTTGGTGTCTCGGTGTCAGTTCTGAATAAGTAGTACTATATATAACCTGCTATAGTATCCAGAACGAAGTTGCGCAAGGTCACACTGGATACCCGTGGCAACTCGATCTCTTCGTCTGTAATGGGTGGGGATTTGACTCCAAGTTAATGGATCAACTCTGAAGTGAGTTGGGTTCGAAGACTGGTCGGCTTACTAGTCAAGGAAAAACCTCTTGATGTTCCAAATAGACGGTAAAGCTTCAATCAGACAACTGCAGGTAGAGTTTCTCCGAAAACATCTCAGCAGGACCTACATGAAGAGAAGTTCGTTGTGTTCCTTAACCGGAGTATAAGTGTTCGACTGAAGTCATCAAGAGGTATCCTTTTAGTAGTAATAAATGCAGTGTTCTGACACGTCTGAAACTTCTTCGTCTATGTTTCACTGGATCCGGCTGATCTCATCTTTGCGGCGTAGCTTAAAACTGGCCGACCGATTAGCTAATATGGTCGGAGACATAGCCAGATAAGTAGCACGTACCATGGATTCCATTACTCTTCATCGATATCGTACAATCATCAGCGTATGAACAGCTAAGGATGTTCTACTGCTGCTTGATAGGAATTGCAAGATCGGATACCAAAGAAGTTGGTCAACGACTTGAATTTTTACTGACTTTCAAATATTTGTGGAAGATTTCTAAGACAATCGCCTCCTTTTGAAGTTCCTTTCAGTTTTTTTCGGTTCCACAAACAATAAATGATGACTTTTCGTACCCTTTGTCATTTTATTAAATCCCGAAAAGGATATATAAAGTTTGACACGGGGGCGCTAGATTCAAAAGTCCTGTTTACTTTGGAATGCATCTTGTAGTTCAACGAATAAAAAGAAAGCGGCTACGCTGGATAGGTCAAGTCGTCCGAATGGACGAAAACACACCTGCTCTGAAACTAATCGACACAGTCCCCGTCAGGGGAAACGAAGAGAGTAAACAGAAGATAGCCACTTCGTTGGAAAGACCAGGTGGAGAGGACTTGGCTTCGCTGAAACGCTGTCGTAAACACGTCTATAACCGCATAAGCATTGTCTACGCCAATAAAAAAGAGGAAGATATTCTAGTGTTCGGAACCCCGGCAAATCCAATGCCTGTAATGTTCTTCTGACTTAACGCTGGTGATGTCAAGCAAAAAATATTATAATTATTCTAAAATAATATATACAAATATAGAATATATATTTTTTTGAAATCTCATTATTTGAAATAAACAACTCCAACTCAAACGACATACAACCCTGTCACAAAGTTTTCGACAAATGCCGGCTTGACGCAAATATCGCTTGTTCCACCAATCGCCACAAGTGTGTGAAAGTCTCCAAAGCCAAAGGCCAACAGCTGATACGACGAAAGAGACGATAGTGAGCAAAGCAAAAAACGACAAAAACACAGAAATCGATGAAGAAATGCAACAACATCACGGTGTGCTGGTGTACGAGTGTTAGCCAGTATTTTTGCGTTTAAGGCTGAATAAGCGCTGGTGCAAACTGCCAAAAACGGGTGAGAAGCGCTGTTTGGTTGTTGGTAAACAATAATCGCATAGTAAAATTACCTTCATTCACTCGCCGTTCGCAGACAGCCTACCGCAAGCGAAATTCCTTTCGAGCCGTTGCAAAGCAAGCTCTGATAACAACAAGTACACAAGAGCAGCGGAGAGCACGCACAAACGACATGTACATACATATGTACAATTGACGACAGGAAGCTAACGAGCAACGAAATAACTTACAATTTACTGCTTAGTATCAAAAAGAGTAGTCGCGCATGAAGCGCATGTGCCAACTCTGTGCGGTGTGTCCGCCACTCATACGTTGCTACAAACTGACTTCACTGTGGAGACTTTGCTCTCGGCCAAGCTGGTCATAAGCTGCTGTTCATTGAACATTCGCCATGTAGGGGAAGTTTCATGCAATACCACAACAACAACAAAATGTTGCTTTACTCATACATTTTCTAATCTCCCTACTGAGTAATAATACTCGTTCAACCTAGTGGACTGTTGTTAGCGCACAACTCGGCTTTCGTTGGCTCATAATTTGGCTCGTTTATAGTATAAGGTTGTGTTGTTGTTTTTGTCGGTGCAGTGGGTGCGCCACTAGTATGACGCCTACGCGTATCTGTGACGTAAGCACCGAGGCAAGCGGCGAGTATGAGTGAGGGCGAACAGTAAGCTGCTCGGCGCACACACAGACAGGCAGACTGGCTGGCAAACAGGCAGCTATTGCTGGCGAGCGCACTCCAGCTTGGCCAGTGAGTGGCACGAGAGCGCAGAAAGGCAGTCAGGATAAACGAATACGATAGGGAACGCTACGAAAGTCAGAACAAAATAAACATAAATGCTGAAAGCAAACAATTTGGCAAACGAGATGAAATGAAATGTTCTGCAGACACTTGCCGCTTCGCTCAGCTGCTCAAATGCTTACGCTATAGCTCGCCAACTGCTTGAGTAGTCTTTGCTGTAAGCTCTGGTTATTACCGTTATATTCGAAGTGGTTGAAACGACCCTGTATCATGTTGTTGGCACAACTGGATTCTTTGGATACTTTCGCCGTGGCTCAGATGTGTGTCGCTTAAGTCATGTCCCTTTAGCTGTCAGAAAATGTGCGAACAAGTTCAGCTATTTTAGATATATCGTTCTGAAATTTCAAGTGCTTCCTTTTCCTCTCAATAACTTGCTGTTTTGTCGGAACCGCTGTTATCTGACCACTATAGCATATAGCTGCCATACAAACTGATCGTTCGAAAACAAGTCTTTGTATAGAAAACATTTTAATTTCACAAGATATCTTCATGAAATTTGACAAGAACTATTTTCGAAAGCAACGGCAGAATCTTTGAAGAAACTGTTCAGAACCGAACACTATAGCTTATAGCTGCCATACAAAGTGATCGTTGAAAAAAAAGTTTTTGTATGGAAAATTTTTTTATTTGATAACATATCTTCATGAGATTTGGCTCAGGTTATTTTCGAAAGCAACAGTATATTATCTGAGGAAATGTTTCAGAACCGAACACTATAGCTTATAGCTGCCATACAAAGTGATCGTTGAAAAACAAGTTTTTGTATGGAAAACTTTTTTATTTGATAAGATATCTTCACGAAATTTTTAAGGAATTATTTTTAAAAGCATGGTTATATTCTCTGATGAAATTGTTCAGAACCGATCACTATAGCATACAGCTTTCATACAAACAGATCGTTCGAAAACAAGTCTTTATGTTGAAAACCGAAATATGATAAGAATTATTTTTAAAAACAACGATGCAATCTCTCAAGAAATTGTTCAGAACCGAACACTATAGCTCAAAAGTGCCATACAAACTGAACGTTCAAAAACAAGTCCTTGTATGGAAAACTTTTTTATTTAACAAGATATCTTCATGAGATTTGGCGGAGTATATTTTCAAAAGCAACGGTATAATCTCTGACGAAATTGTATTGAACCGATCACTATAGCTTATAGCTGCCATACAAACGGATCGTTCAGAATTAAGATGAAGATAATTTTTTGCTCGGCGAATTGGTAAAACGTGGGTTTTATTTTAGGTGACCGGCAGAAAATGTGATCTTACAGCGCTTTAGATGCATAAGTTCATGTAAGTTACAGGCTTTTATATTTTTATTTACCAAGTAAATATAATATGTATATGTTTCTTCTTACAACTAATCTGGCGCACATGTCCTGTTATCATTTGCATATCAACTGTTTTGCTTTTCAGCTTCTAGTGCTCCGCTCTATCGCATAGACTTGTACTCATCACTGTCGCCTCAATTTAGACGTTGGCAAGCCGCTTGAAAACAAACGCTACTGTATTGTGCTACTAACACTAGTACAAGTAGAGACTTGTACACACACACACACAGAGTTGGAGATTTTTCAGTAAAGACTCAAAAACATGCCAGCAAAGCCACAAACTCTTTGCTACTCACATACATACATACACATGCACACAAATATACAACACTTTAAACACAAATTCAACCACATACATATATATATTTTTAACATTCACTTATGTATTCACTTCCGCCTTTAGCGCTGAAATGTGTCAAGTGCACGCACACATACAAGCCTTTGTATAGCCATAGCTTGATCACCATACAAGCACTGTGTGTGCTCCACGCCTCACACACACACAACAGTTTTAATATTTTTTCTGCATATATATATGTGTGTATGTGTGTCTGTGCTCATGCACATATGTAGGTCTTACCACAGGCTAATCCAATGAAGCATATGACAAAATTTTACACAACAAGCGCCAGACAAGTGTGTATTTTTGGCCTGATTGCAGCTGCACTGGCATAATATCGCATAACATATACCGTTACATTATCATAACTACTATATATCATAAGTATTTCATATCTACTTTGACACGCATGCATGTACCGTTATTGTGCAAACTTATGCGATTGTGATTTTCTGAGATTATACACTTTTATTATGGAAATCGGAACGGTGATTGAGTTGAGCGCACAAGATGTTAGGCAGACAGCAGCCGCAGCTTTTACGACGACAAAGTTTTGTAATATGAAATATTAAGAAATCGAATTGTACGCGCATTCAGGCATTATGCATGTATTTGTTCTGTGGATCTGTGTAGCTCGTGTGAGCTCAGTAAATATTAGTAAGTATTCGCCGAGGCCAACACGCAAAGTAGTAATTGTGCGTGATAGTTCTTCTCGAGGATGGAGCGTAAAAGTTCAACGCAGCGATAAGACTTCCAACTGGACTGTCCTATTGGTACTTATATGGTGAAGGTACGGATTTGACGGAAGCAAATTATCGAAGTTTCTTATAGAAATGTCAGGTGGAAACATCTACATTGTTTCTCCAGAGAGTAATAAAACTGATTTTCTTCCACCGCGGCTGTACTTCGGAGCGTGCGCGCACCGTCTGAATTTGGTAGAGGGCGCTCCTAGCTATCGAACCAGCGGCTGGTTCGTTATCTCCGAGCACCGAGCTCCGAGTCAGAGCAAACATTTTCGCGCGACATGCTTGTGTTAGAGGTGCAAGAGGAAAATGCAGCGTTCGTTGGAGCAGAGGTCCACGATTAAATTCTGTGTGAAACTCGGTAAATCTGCAAAAGTGCTCACTGACGACCAGAAATTGCGGCGAGTGGAAGTGTGTCAAGAAAATTTAAAACGAGTCATGGATTTTTGAGTCTGATCCCGAGAGAAAGAGACAATCTTCCTTCTCTTTTGAGACCGCAGATGGGTTCCAAGCAGCTAGCCACCTTGTCTCTCAGGGCTATTCCGGAGAATGTCTTCAATACTTGGAAATCGCGCAGGCAGCTTGCATCGACGCAGAAGAAGCCTATTTTGAAAGTTTTTACAGAATTGTAACTATTGCTTAGATACATTTTTTTAAATCGTTTCAGTCTCATTACTTTCGGGACAAACTCTGTACAGAAATTCTCATCCATTATCCAAACGAAGGTTGAAGCCTTTTGGTAATCATATATTCTACAAACCAGGCGAATAGTATTCGAATTGGACTTAGCTACTTTAAATTTGTGGTAAACTCAAGTGGTGATTCCAAGCGAAGCCAGGCAGGACCGGGTCTTTCCAACGCAAGGGAGTTCTTAATCTCTCTTCACTTCACCTGGCGGGTACTGCGGCGAGTACTTTCAGAGCTTAAGTGTTTTCGTCCATTCGGAGGACATTACATAGCCAGCGTAGCCGCTGTCTTTTAATTCACAGAACTATATTAATATCGTCATATATTTCATATAACTCATCGAATGCGATATTCGCCGTGGCCAACACGCAAAGGACCATAAATCTTTCGCAGAATCTCTTTCTCGAAAACTCGTAACGACTCATCAGATGTTGTCAGAATTCATTTTTCGTCGAAGAAAAGGACTTTCCTTCTAGCAGCCTTAGCTGAGAGTATACGAATTTAAATCGAGATCTTTTGAAAGTGTACAAATTACAACTTGTGTAAGAACCCAAGCAACGTTGCTTTGCTCTATGTGATTTTCAAAAGTTCCAATAATATATGAAGTTTTCGAGCCAAATTTTTTTCAGCGATGAAGCCCATTGCTGGCTCAATGGGTATGCAAACAAGCCGAATTTCCGCATATGGGACGAAGAGTAACCTGAAGAAATGAAGAATTGACATTTCGTTCAGAAAAAAAAAAACGGTTTGGTGTGGTCTGTGGACCGGTGGAATCATCGATCGATCCATATTTCTTGCAAAATGATACCGGTAAGAACGTTACCGTTAATGGCGCCCGTTATCTCGCCATGATAACTGACTACTTAAAGCCTGAAATTGAAACTAATGATCTCGGCGACATTTGGTTTCAACAAGATGGTGCCACTTCTCATATATCACCTCAACCAATGCGCTTTATTGAGAGAACACTTAAGTGATCAGATAATTACACGTTCTAGGCTGGTCGATTGGCCTCCAAGATCGTGTGATATCACACCGCTAGACTTTTTCCTATGAAGATAAGTAAAGTCTAAAGTCTATGCGGACAATCTTGCTTCGATACAGGCCTTAGAGCAAAAACAAAAATTGCACTCAACGAATGAACCATGTGAGACATAGCCGCCCCTAACATTTGATGTCTCTGTGGGTTTCCCTTAATAATGTAAGAAACCTCGAAATGGATCACGCTTTAAATTATCCAGTTAACGATCTGAGTCGATTTAGGCGTGAACTGGTTCCACAAGATTCGGTAAACTAACACATTTGTCGTCGCCGCCGATATCGGTCCACTATATGCTTTAGTGCACTATATGCTTTAGTGGACCGATATCGGCGGCGACGACTAAAGCATATAGTGGACCGAGTACCATCCAACCAACTGACCAACAAAAATCAAGTTTTCGTGTGTAATTTTTTTTTTTTTTTTCACCGTGTATTATGGCTTCGATAAACCCAAAGTTAAAGTTTTTTTTTCTTTTTTATACCCTGAATAGGGTATTAAGTTTGCCACGAAGTTTGTAACACCCAAAAGAAAGCGACGGCGACCCAATAAAGTATATATTTAAATGATCAGTATGTTGAGCTGAGTCGATTTAGTTATATCCGTCTGTCTGTCTGTCCGTCTGTCTGTATATATACGAACTAGTCCCTCAGTTTTTAAGATATCGTTTTGAAATTTTGCAAACACCATTTTCTCTTCAAGAAGCTACTCATTTGTCGGAACTGCCGATATCGGACCACTATAACATATAGCTGTCATATAAACTGAACGATCGGAATCAATTTCTTGTATGGAAAACTTTCACATTTCGCAATGGATCTTCACGAAAATTAGTATAGATTATTTTCTAAGGCAACAACATAATCCCCGAAGAAATTGTTCAGATCGGTTAACTGAAGCATATAGCTGCCATACAAACTGATCCTTCAAAATCAGGTCCTTGTATGGAAAACTTTTTTATTTGACAAGATATCTTCATGAAATTTGGTATGGATTATTATTTAAGGCAGCGTTACAACTTCTAAAGAAGTTGTTCAGATCGAACCACTATAGCACTTAGCTGCCATACAAACTGAATACATAGTTATTAAAAGAAATGCACCTGTTTAGGGTATATTAGCTTTGGTGCAATCGAAGTGAACGTTTTTTCTTGTTATACTCTCGCAATAGAGTTGTTAAGGAGAGTATTGTAGTTTTGTTCACATAACGGTTGTTTGTAAGTTCTAAAATTAAAAAAGTCAGATATAGGGTTATATATACAAAAGTGATCAGAGTGACGAGTAGAGTTGAAATCCGGATGTCTGTCTGTCTGTCTGTCCGTCTGTTCGTCCGTCCGTGCAAGCTGTAACTTGAGTAAAAATTGAGATATCATGATGAAACACGTTGGTGCAGGTATTTCTTGGCTCCATAAAAAGGTTAAGTTCGAAGATGAGCAAAATGGGCCCACTGCCACGCCCACAAAATGGCGGAAACCGAAAACCTATAAAGTGTCGTAACTAAACCATAAATAAAGATATTAAAATTGAATTTGACACAAAGGATCGCATTTGGGAGTGGCATATTTGGACGTAATTTTTTTGGAAGAGTGGGCGTGGTCCCGCCCCTTACTAAGTTTTTTGTACATATCTCGGAAACTACTATAGCTATGTCAACCAAACTCTATAGAGTCGTTTCCTTTACACCATTTCTCTACACAGTTCAAAAATGGAAGAAATCGTATAATAACCACGCCCACCTGCCATACATAGGTTATGCTGAAAATCATTACAAGTGCGTTAACCGACTAACAAAAAACGTCAGAAACACTAAAATTTACGGAAGAAATGGCAGAAGGAAGCTGCACCCAGGCTTTTTTTAAAATTGAAAATGGGCGTGGCGTTGCCCACTTATGGACCAAAAACCATATCTCAGGAACTGCTTGACCGATTTCAATGAAATTCAGTGTATAATATTTTCTTAATACCCTGATACCATGTACGATATATGAGTGAAATCGGTTCACAACCACGMCTTCTTCCAATACAACGCTATTTTGAATTCCATCTGATGCCTTCTCTGTATAATACTCGTATATACATTAGGAACCAATGATGATAGCGGAATAAAACTTTACACAAATACGGTATTTGAGCAGAGGTACCCTTGTGGAAAAACTGTCGTGATCGGACTATAACTTTTCAAGGTCTCTGATATCGAACACGAAGAACTCAGTGCCTAACCTAACCTAACCTAATTTTTCACCGAAAATATCGGTAAATCAATACAGTTAAAATAAATGAAAATACAAYTCAATACTCAAAGTACACGAATTGATCAAATCTAATTAATTTTACAGCAAAATAAAAAAATATGTAAATGACGGATAATGAAATCTCGATTATCACTTTACCATGCGAGAGTATTAAATCTGAACTTCGCCCTTCTTTACTTGTTTTTATTTTATTTTTACTGCTACATATCATTTTTCGCATATTCTCCACAGTAAAGCATCGACTCTCGATTTATTTCATATTCTACTGATTTTTAATACGTAATGCTGCCTTGCATTCCACCAATACTATGTAAGTATATTTGTACATAGCTTATATTGTTGTTGTAGTGATGAATATTTCATACAAACACTTGTAAATTATGTAAGTAAAACCAACATTTTGTTTGCTGGAATTAAGTAAATATTTATGTTGATATGAAAAATGAGAGCACGGCTCAGTACACACTCCTCACACGTGCACATATTTACTGGAAATTAAATATATTTATATTTATGTATGTATTTACATTTTACAATAAACATATTAAATAAATGTGGCTTGAAATTGTTGCTTTTACACAAATTCAATTTATTTTTGTAGCAGCTTAGCTGTCATGGATATTGAGAGTGGCTGTAACCACTATTTGCCTTTTACATTTTTACATTGCGCCAACTTCTCAGCTCACGCAGTGTCCTAGGTCTTACGCACTTGTCATAGCGCCCGCACTATTTTCCATTCATGATACGCACAAGCGCTCTCCACCAACTACCGCGCTCGGCTGCTGCCTTGATGATGACGTATATGCCTGTATGTATGTATATATGTATATTTTTTGGTTTGTGCAGAGCCGCAGTGTAATCTGTCTTCCGTCATACGCTTAGACAAGCAGGCGCGAAAAAGTCGTCTTTATGGAGTGTTGCTTGATGACGCGATTTGCTGCGATTTCGTCCTTCACCAAATAGGATTGCCGCTGTATACTTAGTGGCTTTTATCCGTTGCCACGCTTTGGTGTATCTTTACACACTCACACACACACACACACACACGCGCAAAGACTTCTCACTTTGTCAATGCTATTTAATCCCCTTCGAGTCGCTTCTGGAGCCACTCAAGCCTAGGCATTAACTGCCTTTTCAGCTGGCTACAGCGCGTGATTGCGTTGCTACTTTGGCGTTTCTTAAAGTGTTCTGCTAGCCGTTTTAACCTACTCTCTTTACTCAACCCCCTCCACTACTCTGCTTGCCAAACTTTCCCCATTGTTGCTGTCGTTTTTCGCGTTGCCCACTCGTCCTTGAGTCGTCATCACTGTCATCATCAGCTTCAACAGCATTCTTATACGCCTTGTGCGACTCATCTGACCACCAGCTTGTAGCAGCTTCAAACACTCAACGACTGCCTGCCTTCAGCGCGTCTGCACTTTCCGCCTCGCGCTTTTATATTACTTTTCGTTTATGTATTATACTCTGTACTCTCGTTTTGCCAGCCGCTTTTACTAGTCCAAATTTGTTCGCGTGTGTGTGTGTGTGTAAGTGGTCCATTCATTGTCGTTGTCGTAATTGTTTTCACTGCCAGCATTTATTGCCATATTTTTCTAGTTCCATACACATATTTTCATTTACTCTCCCATTATTATTTCTTTCCACACCATGCGTCACAATTGTGTTGGCCGTTTCGTCTTCTCAGCGCAGCGCTTGCGTTGTCAAAGGAATTTCGTCCTTTTGCACTTTTCACTAATTTCGCAATTTGTTGTTGTTCTATATCGACTTTGCTCCATTTTTGCTTCGCACATTTGCGTGTTCTGTGTACTTTCACTGACTTCATCTCTGTTTTTCTTCATTTTCTCTGTGTCTTTCTTTCACACCCTTCCTCTACGAATTCATCGTTTTACATTTACTTTTAATATCGCTTGTGCTTGTTTTGTTGTTGTTCTGTTGTGGGTTTTAAATAATTTTTGTGTGTTTTTACCCTAAATAATTTTGGTTTACCATCTTTATTGGTCTGCAAATTATTTGGTCAGCTTCAGCTCTTGTCTTTATTATTTGTTTGTTTTATTATTATTATTTTTTTTTTTTTTTGGTATCGAAATAATAATGTGGTTTGATTTACGCATGCTGTTGCCGTAGTGTTGAGCATACGAAATAATTTAACCACGAAAGCTTATTATTCACTTTGCGTACGCTTGTCAAACTGCAAATCAAAGCAAGCGATATAATTAGTTTAACAGCAACAAATGAATGATAAAACATGCCGCGTTTTGTTCTACAAATGCCAGCGATTTTGAAGATAGTTTCAAAATACTACTCTCCGTGACAACCCATTCCTTTTGGCAATATTCTAGGACAATCGATTTTCACAAACTTCCCTTGAGGCGAATTTTTCACTTTAAAAATTATTTGCTATAAACCGGAATATGTAGTAGCCACTGGGTGACAGATCTGTACAGTAAGGTTATAGCAAAAGAAACGCTGTACCGAGTTCACGTAGCTTGTGGCGAGTCATTGTCTTCATGTGTGACGGATAGAAGAGCAACCCTCTCCTCATGGTCAAAGCTGGCCGCTTCTGGGCGATTGCTTCCGCAAAGCGTTTGTAGCGGCAGAACTCTGCCGACTTAACAGTCTTTGGAAGGATAAAAATCTGGGTCCGTTCCGTCTAAGTAGAACCGATTATTGAGGGACATTTCCATTGTCGCCGATATACTATGCCTATACTTACTATACTTCAAGAAGATATTCCCATAAAAAAAACCCACGTAACAATTGGCAAACTTTTGAGACAGCCTATTTTCACAAGCTTCACTTGAAGCAAATTTTTCACCTGCAAAGTGATACTCTAGCAGAGGAAAGGAAGACCTCCACTCTGTTGGAAGAACCAGGTGGAGAAGCAGCTGGCTACGCTTGGAATATCCAATTGGCGCCAGGTAGCGAAAAGAAGAAACGACTGGCGCGCTGTTATTAACTCGGCTATAATCGCGTAAGCTTTGTCTACACCGATTAAGAAGAAGAAGAAGGTGATACTCTATACGCAGTACTAATCACTTGGTGATAGGTCAGTACTTTGAGATGGTTACATTGAAACAATATTACTCTAAGCCAAAAGAACCTCTAACAAGCCACTATCGATGTATTCTCATAGAAATCCTCGTATCTACAGGCAAACATTTGGAAAAGTCGATTTTCAAAACCACTTCTTGAAGTGAATTTTTCGCAAAATCATAACCCATACATAGTAGTAAGCACTTTGTGATAGGTCCGAACTATAAGTTAGATACATAAGTACCTCAGTACAGAGCTACCGAAGCTCTTTGTCGAATCACTGTCGTTGTGTGTAGCTTGCGTTGTGTTGTTGGAGAACAATTACTTTATTTTCGATCAAAGCTGGTCGCTTCTGGGCGATTACGTGCTTCATATGATGTAATTATTGACAATACATTACCGATTTAAGAGGTTTGTCATATGAGAATAGCTCATAATAGAGGATTTCCCCCAAAATGATCAACCTATCAGCAATAACAGTCAAGAAGTGTCAACCCTGGCCACCGTTTGCGTGGACTGACCACGAAGCTGTTAGCGAACCACTATGTTACATGGAACTGTCTTAATGAAACTCCTCTTTTACTGGCCAAAGCTGGTTCTTTCTGGACGATGGCTTTCTTCATATGATGTAACCGTGGGCAGTACTGAACACTCGTTCCAAATTAAGAGTTTGGCCGTGTGGGACAGCTCATTACAGTTGATTGCCTATCATACCGACCAAACTTGTAGCAAAACCGGCCAGGAAGGGTCAACGCTGGCCACCGTTTGCGATGGCAGGCCTTGACCATTTTTTCTTGAGGTTGGAGTAAATTACCCGCTATCATTATTAATAATCGTCCCTTACCAGAAATGGACCAACTTTTTTGCGACGCAGAAGCGATTCGCAGTTGAATATTCCGATACAAGACCGGTTACAAAAGCTTTTTTGTGGAATGATTTTCTCCTGGGTAATCGTATAAGTGCTTACATAATGGTCTAAGATTTCCATTGCTTTATGGATATTTTCGACAAGTGACCTTCCTAACGAAGTGAGGGTCTTCCTTTTCCTCCGCTTCCGCGGGTACTGCGTCGAATACTTTCAGAACTTCAGTGTTTTCATTCATTCGGACGACATGACATAGCAGGCGTAGCCGCTGTCTCTTGATTCGCTGAACTATGTCAACATCGTCGTATTCTCTTTACGGCTGATCGATCCGTCAACTGAGGTACTCCCACAAAGGACCATAAACCTTCCAAAAAAGCTTTTTTTCAAACACTGCTCAAACCCACTTCTCAGAGTGATTGCAACATATAGCTGGACTAGAATGATGAGGGACTTATAGAGTTTGGTCTTTGTTCATCAAGAGAGAACTTTTCAATTGCCTGCTC
Organism: Bactrocera latifrons; assembly: GCF_001853355.1. Taxonomy (NCBI): domain Eukaryota; kingdom Metazoa; phylum Arthropoda; class Insecta; order Diptera; family Tephritidae; genus Bactrocera; species Bactrocera latifrons. Next base: position 244,864 of record NW_017536941.1, on the reverse strand, counting down.
AGGTTCAAAAAAGCATCTGTACGCCAGAGTGACTCTGCGTTGGACTTCTAGCCTTCATTTAACGGTCACCTAAAATCGTTTTGTAGATTTATTTTAATGTTTGTTTCTGAAATTTCCCCTTTACGACGCCCACTGACTTCATCTGGTCCACATATAGCGAATATTCGCTCTGCCTAAACGCAGTATACTAAGCTTGCCACGAAGTTTGAAATACCCAGAGGTGAACGTGAATTCCATATTCATATAATATATAAATGATCAGCGAGATAAGCTAAGTCGTCTTAGCCATGTCTACCTATCTGTATATGTGCGAGGTAGTCCTCAGTGTTTGAGATATTATTCTTAAATCTTTCACGCGTTCTCTTTTCTACGACAATATGTTCAATTGTCGATACCTCCCATATCGGACCTATGGCATAGAGCTGTCACACAAGCCGAAAGAGCGGAATCAAGTTCTTGCGTGGAAAAGTTTTTTTTTATTTGACGAGATACCTTAAAAAATTCCGCAAGCCTTATGCTCGAATGCTTAGCTACAATTTCAGAAGAAAATATCATATAACAGCCATACGAACTGACCGATCAAACTAACGTCCTTGTTTAAAACACATTCTTATTTAATAAGGTATCGTCACGATATTTGACAATTTCGAGACAAAAGGTATAGATCGGTTTCCTATAACATGTAGCTACCATGATATAGAACTTTTTATGCGATCTTGTGTTAGAAATCATCTGTTTTCATATGAAATAGTCGCCATTCAAAGTTTCGAAAACTGTTCCACAAGTTCAACGTATAAAAGTATTTCACAAGTTCAATACTTCTTTTGCTTGTGCAACGTGGTTAACTGTTTGGTTTTTTTGATGATTTTCGGACATTCCTCCTCTTTTGTAATTTAAGTGTTTGATATGTTTTCTGAGCGTGGCCTACTTTTGGTTAAAATTTTGTTTAAATAACGTACCCAAAACTCACTTTCTTTGAACCAAATAAGAATTTAAAGAGTAGCCATTAGCAAAGAGCCAGACATTTCAATTTTGTCAACCATTTCGATAGTTACTTTCGATTTTAAGGATTTTTCGCCATAATTCGAATTTTTCGCATACAATCGGCAGCGTCCCATCTTGCTGTAATTTTCTAAAATAGCTAGGTTTATTTAGGGTCGCTACATGTACAATGCCGTTTGATGGGTATCTTTTGGGAGCGAAAATCAGGCGAAAGCGAGAGCCTAGCATTTGATTTGACAATATTCTGGGAAGCAGCTAAACAGAGAAAGGGTAAAATATAACTCACCAACTTGACCTTAAAATCGAACTAGCTATAAATAACACAGAAATCGGCAGGGCTCTGTATGTATGTATATATAAAATTAATTTATATATATACATATATAAGTAAGTATACATAGAGATATGCACAGTTACATTTTCTCCAGTTGAGCACTCAATAGCAGCGCAAACATCAGAGGCAGCAACAAAGCTACGCAGCAAGTGAGACAGTAGTTGCCTTGTAGGAAAGCCGATGCTTGAGAGTCTGGCAAAATCGATTTAAAATATTATTTTGAAATATGACTTTTTCTGCAGGCTGATGATTACAGTTAGGTAGTTATATACGCTGGTGTGTGTGTGTTGATACGATCTCTTTACATTTGGCTGACGATTTTTCAAATGACACACTGTTTGTAATTTTCTTCATTTTTTTTTTTTTTGTTGCGTGTAATTTTTATGCGTTTACATGCGACCTTATTTGATGCTACACAGCGCACGTACACATACGCAGCGTTTATGCGATGTGCTGGAATTTTGTATCATTTTCATAGCCTTTGCTCGACTCGACTCGACTCAACTCGACTTTTCTTGCCATTGGCACGCACAATATTTCAAACATACACACATAAATACATATGTACATATTCACACATACATACATAATTCTACACACGTAGCTCTTGAAACTACACCCTGCTGCCTACCCGACAACTCTTCTTTTCCTTGCTGCTCATCAATATATTTCCAGCTTACCAGTCTACTGGCGCTTATGCTTGTTCGTATAACGGTATACATATATGTTAGCATATATTTTGACAGTTATCTATATTTAGTCTGTGTTGTCAAAAATATTTAGAAGCTAATAAAATATACTTTTGTGAGCTATTTTTAGCAGCGTTCACATGAAATCTCAGAAATTAAATATGTGTTACTTGTACGCCATGGCTGCCTTGGAATTAGATTATATGCGCCTACACATGAATGCATGTGACTTAATTCTATAAGTGATGGTGAACCAATAAGTATTTGGAGTACCAAAAAAAATTTTTTTTATTTTTTTATATTTTTTTAGTCTGATACATATGATAAAGTGAAACTGAAAGATTTAGTGTTTGTAGTATATCTTTTTCGATATTGAAAACAAAAGGTGTGATGGATACTGTCTTTTTCGATATCAGAACCGAAAGGAGTAGTGATTATAGCAGAAGTACAAACCCTTTTTCGACCAGTGTGGAAGTGTAGACGGCGAAGGTGTGAGCCGAACTAGTGTCTTGGTCGAAGAGCGCTTTTTTTTAGACAAATGTTGACGGTTTTTCTACAATACGGTTAAATATTTTGGTACAGTAGAGCATTGTGCCCGTTTTCGTTTGTTCCCATGACAGTCGGGTCTAGACAACCCGAACGGATCCGATCAAAAACTGTCAACTTTGCAGAATTCTGCCGCTACAACAACAACTTGTACGCTGTGGTCTGCTGCTGGTCAGTTGTTAACCCGTTTACCGCCGATCAGACAATTCTTGCTTTATTCAGAACAGGTTGACGACTAGAAGTCAACTGTTTTGACAAGGTCTTGGACTCCAGAGTCTACCAGTGGATCCATGTTATGTCGAAGGACACAAAACCACCCCGAAATTACCACTGGATCGGGATTATAGGAGGTCGAATACTGCTGAGGAGTGATCCTACGGTTATACATATGCTGCGTAGCGAGCAAATATAACAGCAATCGCGAAGACATCTCTCTGCAGCTAGAAGAAATGTCCGACATGATGTTTTCCATCTAACTTAATAGATGCACCCCTAAATGAACTTGATTAACATTTTTCTCTCGCTTGCTTCAGCATCCCAAGCTTTTGGAAGAAATAATCATCACCACATCTTTTTCGTATGAAATGGTCGCCATTCAAAGTTTCTATAAATGTTCCACGAGTTCAATGTATAAAACTTTCAACATTCGAAGTCTTTAACGGTGTTCCACAAGTTCAATACTTCTTTTGTTGCTATTTAGCAGATTTCACAGATATTTTTTAATTCGATGAATCTTCCAAACATAATTTACTGACTATAATTTCAAAAGCCAACATCTAGAGCTCATCGTTAAAGCTTCATTTTCTCGTTTCCTTTCATATCATACCCTGAACAGGATATAGCCGTTCCAGAGCCTCTCTCATGTTTACCACCCTTAATTTTCTTCATACGTCTAGTTAAAAATATTCTCCACGACTCGCATGTGATACCAACAAGTGGTGATCTCTGACTACGCCTACAACCGTCCTGTAGTCTTTTCGAAATCGTGTAAGTAGAAAGCTTACCTGGTTTTCTATTCTGTATACTTTAAAGTATTCCATCTCACCCTGATAAGATAAGATAAATAGATGGGGGATACAGAGTTACCTAAGGTATAATATGCCTTATGCATCTCACCCTAATCCATCCATCAGAGCTGTCGGAAATTTCATTGTGGATCGTTTTTAGCGACTTGCGATTTCCTAAATTGGTTTGGTAGGCAAGTAGATAGCACTTCTGGCAAGTTTCCTAGCTATTTCGTTTCCTGGAACGGTCTTGTGATCTGACACCCAGCCGCTTCCCAGCAATCACTATATCTACCGCCTTCCTACTTCTGAGGACATTCTAAGACGCATTGCGATGTGAGATTATTGCCTTAACTGACGCGTGGCTAACAGTATATACTTATTGATATACTTTATGTCGACACCTGCGTTTTTAGCTAACTCTGCAGCTTTCCAGACTGCAAAGACTTCTGCCTCGAGGATACTTTAGTTTTAAATCAACTTGATGGGTCACCTGACATCGTGTTTCACAAAATAGATGCCGGCGCCCACTCCATTAACTATCCTCGATCCAACCGTGTAGATGTTGAAAGTTCCACTGTTGGGTCGTTTGACTGTATTAAGCCGCAGTTTGCTACAAATTAGTCACTGCTTATGTTGCAATTTGCTAACTGTCATCGGTAAATATGTCACAGTGACAGAGAGATGCTCACACCATATCCAATAACGAGCAAATTCGGTTGGCTGTACCATATAATGCATGCGTTCCATTCGTAAGCGGAATTAAGCAACATTGAGCTGTCATAAATGTTGCCGTCGTCACCCGCAAACGTGAAAATTAATATATCATAATTGAACTGAAGCCGAGTGCAAAAGCGGCTAGCTAAGAGCAACTGGAAGCTGCGTGGCCACAGCGCAAATACGTCATAAATATATATGTAAATACAAATGGTGGCTGCTTATCCGCATAACGGTTAAGCTAAGTGGCTTAACTCGTGAGGTACGCTAATGAGGCACTCCTCTGCATGTTTATTTGTGGTGTTAAAATATGCAAATGAAAGACATTTTAGCTGTATTTACATACCCACGCATACGCGCTCACACAACTTCATGTCATGTTCTCTCCCCCTGCGTGTCTTGTTAATACGAATTTAATGAATGTGGATACGTTATTGTATTATTGTTTCGAATGGTTGCTATGTCACGTAGAATTTAGCTGCCAGCACGTACACGCCCACACAATTGTGGCCCGGCTGGCCGCATGTTAATTTTCGCTTGCCGAATGCACTGAATAGGAAATGCACAGTAATTAAGAACTAAACTTAGAATCCGCTAGCATTATACGGCACCATTTAGTTAATGAATTGGCAACTAAATATTATACATATTCAATGTGTATGTTTGTTGTTGTTAACAAGATTTCAAGACTATAACTGGATCAGTGTTACTTAGAAGCTACGCATATGTCATATAATAATAACAATAATAATACCCAACGATTACCCTCCTCCCGCCCAACCGACGCGCGGGACGCAATCCGCGAACGAGCGGAATTAGCCGAGTCATAAGAGGCAAGAGAGTTTTAAGCGTTGCGATCTTAAGCTGCTCAGCTACAGAAACAAAAATTTCAACAGCCAAAATTTAGAATTAGATTAAAGTTTATAATTTTTAAACGTTTCTTGCTAAGAGTAGATAAAATATTGTTTTTTAATGATAAAGAGAGAATCTGTTAGATCATATCCAGTATTAATGCCAACAACCACGTGAGCCTGGAAATACGACACAGGATAACTCTTGTCAACAGGTGTTTCCTCGGACTGGGTAGGTACTTGAGAAGTAAAATATTCTCTCAGTCGATAGAACAATGAGCTGTGCGAGATATACGATTACACTGACATATTTCAGCGAGTTAAGAAACGGTGACTACGCTGGCTAGATCATGTCGAATGGATGAAAACATTTCCGCTCTGAGAGAACTGAACGTAGTACCCGCCAGTTGAAGCAGAGGAAGCGAAAGGCCTCCACTCCGTTTGAGAGGTCAAGTGAAGAAGTAACTGGTTACAGCTCTGTACGTTCCTTCTACACTGTGACCATCAGTTTTTCTACCGAAAGCACAGTCTTCGTCTACTTCGGAGTAAGTTCATCAAATGAACTCCATCTTTTACTTACTGAACAGGAAACGTTGAATTTGTCACGATGTCTGTAAGACCAAAGACAAACGTTGTAGACTTCATAGAGTATATAAATTATTATCGTGACGAGCTGAGTCGATTAAGTCAGGCCCGTGTAGCTGTATGCCCGTCCGCCTTCGTGTACGGTAGTCTCTTAGTTTTTGAGATATCAATACGAATGCGCTCATATTGTTCTCCCCAAAAAGCTCCTTACATATCGGACAACCATAATATATGTAGATTACAGCTGTCTTACAAACTGATCTGTGAAAATCTAGTCCTGGTACAGAAAACTTTTGTATTTGATAAGATATCGCCATGAAAGTTTGCACAAATTATTGCTAAATGTATTATAGACTTTTTTGGAAGAGTATTAATGCCTTGGTATAACCGAAGTATTTTTTTTTTTTTTCTTCTTTGACTGCTCCTTATCATTTGATCTGATCTTTACCAGTGGATTCATCTTTAATTGGATTGCAATGAAACCCTTTTGTGAAGTAGTCTCACGGTTTCACTGGTTGTGCCGAATGAGAAAATAGGGTACCGATCACGACGACAGTTTTCTGACACCGTTCCCATGACAGTCGGGTCTACGTAACCCGAACGGACCCGGATTTTTATTCGGCCAAGAACTGTCAATTCGGCAGAATTCTGTCGCTACAACAAAAACAACCACAAAGGCTTTCTGGCACCTACTGACCACCATTCAAGGTGGAGCCATCGATACCTGTACCGATATCTTCCCAGTGGATAGCGTACTTCTAGTCAAACCACCACCCATTGCTGACGAAGTGTTTGAGTTGTTCCGATAATCTAGTGTAACCCTTGTGCAACCTTGTTCTATGTAATGTAGAAGATTGAATTCCTGCTTATCCCAAATCGACCTCGACTTACTAATTCTATGTCCAGCAAGCAATGTGTCCCCGGTCGAAGAAGAAGAGTGATCGTATGTAGCATCCCACCAATGCTTGACTTTATGGCTCAATTCTTGCATTTTTCAGACCGTCATATGAAATAGTATTTCCAGTAAAAACAATTTATTGTAAAGTTCATTGGATAGAACAAGTTTTCATAATAAGGTAGGTTCTTTAAAAACAGTCTGTTAAGTTATCTTTGTTATTGTAAGTAAAGGAATTGTAAACCGACTTCTATTTTCAGATATAATAAGTTAAGAATCTAAGAGAAAAGATAAAATTATTTAAATTTCACCTCTTAAGATACTTTTAAATGCACAAAATATGTATAGCTCTTGAATTCACTTGAGCTAACATCGAATATTGCATAGAATTCTGACAATTTTCATATATCAAACAAGTTATTGGCCAAACAAAAGTACTCAGCGGAATTTGCTTTTAAATAAAAAACTTGAAGACAGCAAGTGCCTAGGCAACGTAATTTTTTTTTTTTTTTTTTATCCCAAAGCAACATGTTGCAACAGAGATGAATAGTTTTGTTCACGACCTATCCTTCCTGACTACTTAATGAACCCGAAATAGCAGCGATTCGCAATTGTTATTCTTCGCTGCATCTCTTGGCTGTCATCATTATTGTTGTTGATAGCAATGTCAAAATAAATGAGCAGCTCGTCTACATAAAGAATATAAGTCTAGCTCACTCGCCTACACATTCCTGTTCGTAGCCAGCATATATTTTCTCGATGGCCACAAAAACTGCGGAGATAGGCAAGCAGCTGGACACAGCGACAAACTATCCTGTCCGTCCGATGAACACCAGTTCTGCGTAGAACAATCTCCAAGATGAAGAGGTCAATAGATAAGGGCTCGCCACGTCTGAAAGTTTCACAAAGTAACTTTCCTACGCTGACCACTCTTTACAGCACTTAGGGCCGTATGTCAGCTATAACGCGCCGTATATTCTCAGACTTATCTGCGTAGACACCTGACTTTACATAATCCTACAAAGAATTATCCAGCGTTGTTAAATTAAATGGTCTTGGAGTCCACGCCACACAGTCGATCTGTGACCAAAAGTTTCCTTAAATAGATTTGTTATTTCGTTGGCTGTATAACATGTAGCGCCGTCTTGTTGGAACCCATCAACTACCTCCAATTCAAGCATGAAAAATGAGTTTAGCCCTATGGCCTTCCGTATTTACTATAACATTATGGTTGACTTAAATTTTGAAGAAATATGAACAAAGGATCCCTCTGTTCATAGAATACATCAAAGAAGAACGTTTTGAGAATGCAACGGCATGTCAATAATGGCTTGTGATTTATCATCTCGCCCAAAGCGTCCATTTTGTATATGATCATACCCACTCAAGAAAGCTTTATCCCTGAACAAAATTTTCGTACGAAAATTGGGTTCGGTGATTATCTCGTTTTGGGCCCTTTTACGTAACGTTTTATAATCGTCCTGCTTCAATTCTTGCACGAGTTGGATTTTGTAAGCCCTCCAATCAATATTCTTCTACAAAAAAGTTGATGGACACATCTCCAGTTTTTGCGCGATATGGCGGAGGACTCATACGGATAAGCTTCGTTACTTTACAGCTACAGCTGTCAAAAGGACTAACTCCGAAGAAAGTATTGTCATTGTAAACCTCACAAGCCCATGAGCCTCCATGAGTATTCTGAAAGTTTGAAATTCTCGTTTACGCCCGAACATAGCGCCTTCTTATTTCATTTCTTTTCTTTTTCTTACGTAAAACTGCTGGTTACGCTACGCCATTTCTTTCAAGTACACGTGTGACTTTTGAGAAACCCGGCTTTTCTCATAATAAGTAGGAGCGGTAGTATTCTCGTACATGTGTGTTTTGAGATGATGCTCCAGAGCTGAGTTTGACACTTTACAGTGGGTGTGTAACATTAGCTCTACTGCTGACAGCGCTCTACGCCTGTCTAGACATTCAACTATTTGACTTATATTTATGCCAATTGTAATGCTTTTTCGCATTTCCAACAAACGAGTATATTTGAAATGCATAAGTGTCAAAGAAAACCTGGAAAGGTAGCTAACGAAATAAAAAAATAAAATTTTGTAAAATATGGAAGTTCAACCAATTTGCTTTCGCCTCACTGGCTTGTAATGAAATTGACGAACGTTTTGCATATTCAAGCGCGTTATTATTGAGACATGTGTAAGGTATACTATGGACCCAACAGAAGTTGGGAAGCAGTAGCACGAACATTGGCTACCTTTACGCAAACATTCACACAACAGTTAGGTTAAGCAACAAATTTGATTTGTTTTACAAACAAACCTTTTGTGTTCCCACAAACTTTTCAACAACTTGCCGTAGTTTCAATGAAATATTTTCTGCTGTAAAACAAAAGTAATTTTACGATTGCTTTATATTTCAGCTACTCACCCATACACCCGCTGTGTCGCCAAAAAGTAATGTGGGTTTAATTTCAAGTTAAAATTTTTATTTCCATTTGATTTTGGAATATCAGCTGTCAGCAATGCTAACCTTTTGCGGAAATTTGTTTGAATAATATTTTTATAGGTGCTCAACTAATGTATTTGACATTTCAAAGCAGCCTACATAAAATTGTGGTCATATACATGCCTACATTCATCACAAACTCAATTAGTTTAACATTTTCTTTGTTCCCTTGCAAATGTACTGCTCTTGAATTTGAAAAACGAATTACCAGTTAGGACGGACTGAGTTCAAGTTAAAACGAATATACAAAATTCATTCAACACAAACGCTCACTTTATTTCTTTCAAATACGACACATATTGACTCTAGTTCTCCTTAAGCTTTATACACCGATTTCGGCGACGCTCCAACTTTCCGATACTATTTTGTAGTACGAAAAGACACTTCAAAATACTCCTCAGATTCGGCGACCACATCTTCATTCGATGAAATTTTGTGCCCAGCGACGATTTTTTTGTAAGAATTCAGGCACATCAGTCTGCCCTTCTTCTTACCAAAACCTCTGTAGAGCCTGATGGATCGCAACATGCTTAATTTAAAGGCAAGTCAGTGGATACTGCCTTGCCTACTATCATGTCATGGCTTGGGAAAGCCATTACGGTTAAAAAACCCGCTGTTGAGCCCTTCTTTGATATTGAGAGAGCTTCCAAAAACGTCCTGCCGGGAGCAGTCTTAACTACTTTCGACGGTCTTTGGGTTGAATCAAACCTCAAACACGTTATTCTCAGTCTTCTGTGCGACAGGGTGATTGATACGGAATGGGGAAACGATACTGAAACGATAGAAAGCTTTCACTGAAGCCGATTATTGAAGAGAGACCAAAAGAGGCAACGATTGTCTTATAGCGTTGTAGGGGAGTCATTGACAAAAGGTGGGTGTTTCACCGAAATTGGTTCTCTGTTTCTACGACACCATAGCTAAGTTCATTATGTTTTATGAAGATCTTATGTGATGGAGGGCTCTAGAAAAGACCACACTTACAAAAAAAATCGACAGCGTTCAACGGGAGGCGCTCATCAGCACGTGTGATGCGCAAAAGTTCACTCCAACCATGGCTTTTAACCCCTTCTCACCCCTTCTCATTTAATGTAACGACAAAGGAGTTGTGTGTAGAAAGAAGCCGTTGGAGGAGAGAGACAGTGAGCTTCTTTATGGATGAGTCAAAGCTTGAATGAAAGGTTATGGATCACAGGTCACAGCGTAATCGCAGCAAATTGTAAAGCTAATGACAGAGCAAGGAAATTCACCCTAGAACCGCTATCGGTAGAATATAATACCTTCAGACATCCCACCGAACTGGCGGGAATGGAAATTAATCACATGTACAGATTTGTATTGGCTAATAAGGGTTCTTCCTTCCTCGGGTTTCACAAAGGACTACATATAGCAGTCCACGTGGGATCTCTACTCTGCAGTCCACATCAATGGCAGTCGATTGGACTACGGAGTGAAATGCATGAGACACTGCTTCGAATCACCAACTCGACATTGTATTTGATCAAGAGTGAGCTCGAGCGGCAACCACTTTGCACAAAGCTTTCTCATTACATTATATGAACTACGAGCTCAGTTGGTATCGTTAGAGCGCCCTCTATCTCAAACAACTTTACTTTACGATGATTAAAAAATATTTTGTAGATTTTTTTTTCGATGTTTTCGGCGGTAACAACGTCTTTTGTGGGCGTCCATTGCATTCAACCTCTTCTGAAGCGAAACGCTAAAGAGAAACCGAAACGCGTGATTATGAAGAGCTTAACAAGCTGGCCAACAGGGCTAATGCTCGGAAATTCAACAAAAAGATGCAGCGATTAACAGAAGGTTCCAAGACTGGAGCAAACTCTTGTAGAATTCACAGAGATGATCTAATAGCCAATGCCAGAGGATACTGAAATTACGGAGCAAACAATTAGCCAGCCTGCAGAATAAAGTGAAGGCATAACACCAGGAGATGCTTAACTTGATTCCCCAATCGATGACAATTCTCATCAGCAGGTGTTCCATTGTCCGACCTTGAAGAAGTTCGAACAGCAATTACTCATCTGAAGAACAACAAAGCGGCGAAATCGATGGATCGAGCTATTCAAATGCGGCGACAAAGAACTGTTAAGGAACAAGCATCAGCTTTTTTGTAGAGTATGGTCAGACGAAAACATGCCCGACGGTTGCATTTAAATACCAAACGAGGTTTCAGACAAGGCGACTTCTTCTCGTACGACTTCTTCAACCTATTTCTAGAGAAAGTACAAACTTCTACAACTTATGACTTCGATATTATTGGCTATAACAACCGTGCCGTTAGTACTGATTTCTCCAGGTTGGAAAGAGCAGCGAAGCAAATGGGTCTGATACTGAGCGAGGACAAGCGCTCTTGTCATCAAACAAACAGTTGTCGCAATAGCAACTTAAGTAATATTGTCTACTGTAGTTCTAAAATCTAATTAACAAAGTTGCCAATGATTTTCAATACGATAAGTACCGTTTTGTTAATATTGGGTTTTTGTTTAGGCATTAGAGAAATCTAGTTTGATTTTTCAGCTTTTGTATTTGGTGACAGTTGTAAAGTAAACTCCAAAAATGTACACAGAAATCATTTGACGTGTCTATTTTATAAATTATTGATGACACAACGCACTCCAACTAACTGAAGGTTAGAAAAATGAATTAGGAGCTACAATACGTTAAGCTAATGTAAAGACAATTTGTCAAAGAAAATGTTAGAAAGGTGAGTAAAATAATGACGTCAACTCGAGTTTAACGGTTGTTTAGCTTTGCTCTGTTCTGATAGAAAAGTTTTGACTCAAGTCAACTAAAATCACCAGCGCCGCGACTACCTCTTTGGGTCTGTAGTTTGCGCATCACCAGCCATAATTTAATGCCACAAAGTGCGTATTTTCTATGCACAAACAACAAAAATTCTCACTACATATATATGTACATGCAAACGTAACGAGTACAAAAATTTCTGACTTGGTTTTATTTATTGTGCCTTTTAATAATTCCCTTTACTCATATTTTCTGCTCATGTGGGTGGCAAGTGTCAGTTGTGCATTGACGAATGGTCAAATGTCAAATAACAAAGAGTTTCAAAGAAAAACAAACAAATAAACTTGAATTAGTTTAGCCTGACTTCCTTGAAGCTAAACGAGCTTCTCACACACACGCATATAGAGTATGAAGATATGTATGTGTGTAAATGTTCGCTTAGCTCCAATTATTGCTACGCACGTAGGCGCACTCAAAGAACACCGTTCAGTGCTCATCAATTCTTACCAAAAAATCTATATTTATATGTGTGTGGTTGTGGTTGGATTATATTTCTGCTGCTGCTGTTGAAATTTCACCCGACGGCCTTGGCGTATACGTAACATTTATGAAAATGAGTAATGAGCTTTAAATCCTCCACTACATGGCTGTCATTTTTGCCGGCATGAATTTCATTACTCGGTTTCTATGAATCATTATTTTGGTACTGAAATATGACTACGTGACATAAAGAGGCGTATGTAGGCAGTAAGGAAGGACTCAGGAGCAATGAAGCTTTATAAACTTTTGGGCATATTTAAGAATCCAACCAATTCCGGTCTCTTTTTACGGATAACTTTGCTGTTTGCAAATGACGCATTACAATGTCTTGTTGACAGTTTGGTCGGTCGAAAAGATTTCGAAGTGCTGATTTTTGACTGCTTAGACGTAGTTTTTCGGCTTCGGTTCACATTTACCACGATATCCGGCCAATTGATCGTCGGTTTCAGGGTCATGGAATCTATCTATATATGTATATATATGTATATATATATATCTATACCTGCTCTTGGAAAGTAATCGTATGTTTCATGACAACCTGGTAGTCGGAAATCATTGTTTCACAGACTTTGACGCAACGTTGTTCTTCGAAAAAAATTTAGTGATCTTGAAACTAATCGTGTTTTCAATATCCTCAACTCGACTTCTCCATAATTAAGATTCCCGATCATAGGAACATGGTCGGCAGAGAAGAAGGCAAAACTTAATATAAGCCAATAGCGCAGACTAGATGAAGATCTACAAATAATTGCAGGACAAAACAAAAATAAACAAGTAAGGAAGGGCTAAGTTCGGGTGTCACCGAACATTTTATACTCTCGCATGATAAAGTGATAATCGAGATTTCAGGCGTGGTTGTGAACCGATTTCACCCATATTTGGTACATGTCATCAGGGTGTTAAGAAAATATTATATACCGAATTTCATTGAAATCGATATAGTTTTTGGTCCATAAGTGAGCGACGCCACGCCCATTTTCAATTTTTAAAAAAAGCCTGGGTGCAGCTTCCTTCTGCCATTTCTTCTGTAAAATTTAGTGTTTCTGACGTTTTTTGTTAGTCGGTTAACGCACTTTTAGTGATTTTCAACATAACCTTTGTATGAGAGGTAGGCGTGGTTATTATCCGATTTCTTGAACTGTATATGGAAATGCGTAAAAGAAACGACTCTGTGCAAAGGATCGCATTAGGGAGGGGCATATTTGGACGTAAATTTTTTTGGAAAAGTGGGCGTGGCCCCGCCCCCTACTCACTTTTTTTTTACATATCTCGAAAACTGCTATAGTGACATAGCTACAAAAAAGTTAGTAGGGGGCGGGGCCACGCCCACTTTTCCAAAAAAATTTACGTCCAAATATGCCCCTCCCTAATGCGATCCTTTGTGCCAAATTTAATTTTAATATCATTATTTGTGGCTTAGTTATGACACTTTATAGGTTTTCGGTTTCCGCCATTTTGTGGGCGTGGCAGTGGGCCGATTTTGAACATCTTCGAACTTAACCTTCTTATGGAGCCAAGAAATACGTGTACCAAGTTTCATCATGATATCTCAATTTTTACTCAAGTTACAGCTTGCACGGACGGACGGACAGACGGACAGACAGACATCCGGATTTCAACTCTACTCGTCACCCTGATCACTTTGGTATATATAACTATATATCTGACTCTTGTAGTTTTAGGACTTGCAAACAACCGTTATGTGAACAAAACTATAATACTCTCTTTAGCAAGTTTGTTGCGAGAGTATAAAAACCTCAGCCCACCTTTTTCCTAAAATTTCTCTACTACAATAAAAGGTAAACGATGACTTCCTTACTCTCTCCCCAAATTTGGCTTCCATAAAAGCTTTGTATCAGGGATGAGCCCTAGGTATTACACCTCATCAACAGGTTGCAGACCTGAGCCTGCATTTCAGTTTTGCTTGGATTGACCTCTAAGCTGCTTCTTTTGTCCAATTGGATACCACATTCGGTTAGCATGCAGTTTGTTTTTAAAAAATGAGCGAAACCAAATTATCAAAAAACAGGATATGTAAGGCATTATAAGGTCATATGTCATTCACTAAATGATGATTAATATTACACGAAACTATCGAACAAACGCAGAACTGACCTAGTAAAAGTTCTTAAAATTACCGACACCATTTCCATTGTAAATTAATTATGTCGTTGATGCCATGCCTCCAGCCGTTAATGGCAGCAAAAGAAATTGAACTATGCACGATTAGCATGAACGTCTGCGGCAGCGAACTGTTCCGACCTTTTCGGTTAAGGTTAACAGGCGTCAGACACGCCAAGCCAAGCGGACAGCGCAATTTTCAAGTGATTCAACGCGCTGCGAGAATCCAACAAATGACGGGGTTGCGGCATGGCACGCACAGGTGTCAATTACTTGAAAAGTATTTTGTTGTTTTATTCTTTTTTAAGCGAGCCGGCTTATTGCCAGAGTAGACTCATTTTACAGCAATTTGCCGCTTGATTTGTCGCTGCGCGTGTTGAGCATAAATTTTAATAACTCGTTTACATCACATATACGAATTGAATATTATTTATAAAATTTGTTAAGGTTTTCAATCATAAAGACTGGTAGGAAGTATACAAATAAAAAAGTCCAAGAGTTTTAACAGAGTTCGTAGAGTTGTATAACCGAGTCTTTGAAGAAATGGAAATTGGACTGATATCCAAGTCTGCTTCGTTACTTTAACGATTTCCAGCATTTTACACATATCTTATTAACAATGGCCGTTGCATTACTCCATTTACCTCCTTCCGAATTTGCGCAGACTACTACTTCCATCATAATGGGATGGGTAGTAAAATCCAGCTCCCTTCCGGGAATGTCATCTTTACTGGCATACAACAGCGCGCCAGTCGTTTCTTCTATTCGCAATGCGGTGCCAATTGAAGATTCTAAGCGAAGCCAGGTCCGTCTTCTCCTGATCCTACCAACGGAGTGGAGGTTTTCCTCTTACTCTGCTTTCCCTGGCGAATAGTGCGCCGAATACTTTCAGAGATGGAGTGTTTTTATCCTTTCAGAGGACATGGTCTATGTTCCCTCTATAATTTTAATATGCTCTGGACATCGGTTACTCCATCAATTTTGGGACTTCTACAGGAGTGTGCTGCGGTCTCGCGGGTGCATATCTTGGCTATAACAAGTCCGAGTCGATGTCGACGCAGCATACGCACGTCTAAAACATATGACAGGTGTCTATCACAACATGATCGATCTAGTTGGTGTGGTGCTTTTTGGATCCGGAGACAGCCAGGTAGATAGGTGAATTTTTCTATTCTATTTCGGGGACCGCAGAAGTAGATAAGTCTCAACACATTTTGGTATATTTCACGATAGAAGCTAAATTTCCCGACCGTTGCGCAAAAGATACACTTTTTATCCACCCTGGTGTTGAAGTCGCCAAGCACGATTTTGACATCGTAATAGGTGGAGTTCTCAAGCACTCATAGAAAGTCCATATTGTTCTTTGAATTCTTTTATGACTAAACGCATTAACCGGGACCTGTGGAATGGAACGACAGGACTCGGCGTCGAAGACTCCCTCCCACCATGAATCCCACACCAAACTGCGCTTCTTTATATGACCACTGTAGTAAATACCTCAAAGACAAACTCGTTTCATTCCTTGTCCCGTCCATCACCCTTCTTGGACGGCGGTGATATCAACCTCAACTTTCACGAGGGCATCAACCAGCTACGCAGTGACAGTGACACCTTCCAAATTAAGGTATCGGACATTCCAATTGCATGCTTGGATGTTCTTTGGCTATCCAAAGAATACTTGGTCAAAGACCGGAAGTCGAGATTTGCTTGAGCCATAGGTAAAAGAATCGTTTCTGGTCACTCCCAAGTGAATGGCGATGAGAGAACTTTCCTCACTTGCATGGACTTCTACACATGACCCCATCCTCCTTTGAATAATTTCACTCATCATTAAAATCGTCGAATAGACTTTAGTACTTCAGCAAATAGCAAGTTTATGGTAAACATAGATAAAAACATGACATGAAAAGATGTCACTGACAGTCATAGCAACCTAAAAAGATTGGTTGTCAAAAAAGTCTTGCGGTATTTTCGCTAGTTGGCGCTGAGAGCGCGTAGTTCTTCGTAGTTTTGTTCGTCGCATCAGGTCATGCTATACCTTGTTAGAAAGCTCATTTCACGCGCTAATAAGTGTTTGATTGATTGTCGTTTCTTTTAAGTGGAGCAAACTAAAGAGATGGCATATTTTACAGTACTTCTACGATAAAGGCAAAAATGCATCTCAAGCCGCCAATAAAATTTCTGCAGTTTATGAACCCGATACAGTTTCCATTTCCATCGCACAACCATGGTTTCAACGTTTTCGTTCTGGTGTAGAGGTGGTCGAAGATGCGCCACGCTCCGGAAGGCCTGTCGTCGAAAATTGCGATAAAATTAATCGAAAGAGACCGGCATAGTAGCAGCCGTAAAATCCGTCAAGAGCTGGGCATGGGTCATCAAAAAAAATTTTATGAATAATTGAAAATTCAATAAAAAATACCGCAAGACTTTTTTGACAAACTAATATTTATTGGCGAAAATTAAAAATTAAAAGTCATACTATTTTTTGTCCACACTAAAATTGTTCAAAATATTTTGCTTGTAGACTGATTTACACAAGCAAAATATTACTTCAAATAACTTCGAGACGTAGATATTATTTTATCTATATAGCACTTTCCATTTCTATCAATAAAACATACTAACTGATATGTACACATTTATAACTATATATGTGGCTACTTAATTGCTATTGACGCACATAAAACCCTCACTCATACGTTTTATAGTGAAAACGTGTTGCAAGTGTTGACAAGTGGCCACAGCCGATCCCATATATTCTCACATAATATTCACACACCATGGCTTGACACCAAGGCACACATGCACACACACCTACATATGTATAACCAAAACAAACACACCCATACGAAGTGACCGGCAAATAAAATAACAACAAACCTAGCTAAAGGCAAAAGCAAAGGATTGCCACTTGCGGCAGTGTTGCGGTACATATAGCGGTATTTTGTTTGGCATACAAATTCCACAACATTTCAAGTGAGCGTTGCCAACTACAAGACGCAAGGCTTATCATATGCAAAACTAAAGAAAAAGGCACGCGCCTCTTAAATACAAACATACATAGTTACATACATACGTATATTCGTATATATACAATATCGTTATACGCATACGCACATTGCGTGAAATATGATGACCGAACCGAACCGCCGACCAACCGAATGGCCGAGCGATTAGGCGCGCAAGCCATCGACCACATGACTAATCCCCCCCGCCAGAGGGCGTTTTGCGGCAAACACACCCACTGCTATGTGGGCACGTTGCCGAAAGGCGTGCACGCGGCCACACAGTCAGTTAGCTAACCTCGTCTGTCATTCAACTTAGAATTTATTATACACTGCCCCGAAATGTATGCTTTATTAATATAGCTTTCATCAACTTGACTCCACACAATTTGCAGCAAAGCAAATGGCACACACACATGTACACAAATGCATACATACCGGCCAATGCAAAGGTATGTATGTTAAGGACGATTGCGAACCTTACGAAAGGTTCATAACCGTAGTGTATGCACACATTGCTTTACAAAATAGTTTGCATGATTTTAGGCGCAATTTGTGCTAAATATAGTCAACAGCGTGCGAATGCAAGCCAAAGTGGCAAGTTTTCTTCGCTCGTTCTTGCGGTATGTATGTATTTGTGTGTATTTTGTTAAAGGGACGCAAATAAAATACATTTCTTAAAATAAATATGACCTGCTGCTGTTTGTGCGTGCCGCAAAGTATGCATACCAACACCAACAGCACCCAAAGCATACCTATTGGAGTAAATTTTTTTTTTTTTTTTGTTTTTCTTTGTGCTTTCATTATATCAGCACTTCTGCGGCTACGTACTTTTTAAATATTTGCAGCATTTATGGTTGTGCTGTTTTGCGGTTCGCCATAAATGAACTAAGCGGCAAACTTGTGGGAGCGTTCAAACTTGGTACAACAATTTTTTTTTTTTTTTTTTGGAGTTTTAGGTTAGCGTTACATTGCTTAATTTCTTATTTGATGGATCTTTGTAAAAACATGCGCCGGTTTTTTTTAAATGTACTACCCTTACGGACTAACAGGTTGGGGTTTGGCTTCTTGCTAATAAGGTCAGGTGTTTGTGGTAAGACCGTTGTGATAATAGCCCTAACTGTCGAGTGACTTACAAGTACATTTGGGACTATGGGATTGTTGAGAATAACTCAGACTTCAGATTCCGTCTGGGTCTGGGTATTTTGCTTACGGAGCATGGGTCTCTAAATACATTTTTGCATCAAAGGCACCTATATGATACGTCAGTTGTGTCAGGTGTGTCAGGTTTGTGATTGCAGACTGCATTCACGTGATTGCAGAGTGTCTGATGTACTCGGATATTAGGGAGCTTGGGGTTATGGCAATTGGCAACTACGGAGGCGGCTCAACTTGTAGTAGTTTTGGCTAGTTAATTCTGGTACCACGGGGAGCAGGCGCCCTGCTCATGTGGACTGGCCTCTCAGGGAGGTAACAACACCAACGTGGTAATCAACTTGATTAGGAGAACGACTTAGCTGTCAACCGAAAGGCCCCCGAAAACGCATCCTTGTTCCAAATCCAGACTCCAAAAAAGAGTGAAGTTTTAGATTTATATTGTCATCACTGGTGCAACGCCTTGTAACTCCGTATCCTTCCGACTCGTGCTGTCATTGAGTTCAACACGGGACCAGAAGAATATTTATGCTGCGTCTGCCCCAAAACAGCTCCATCCAAATCCACATCGGTGAGGTGTAATATATCTAAAAGTCCATCTTAGGACCTGCAGGGGACTTAAGGCAGACAGGGAGCAAACCACGCGTTACGTGGCGCCAAGCTGTCAACGCATTACTGCGACCTTAGGCTCTACGGTATCTTTAACAAATTCGAGCTTTGCGCCGCCACACCACCCAAGTGGCTAACAAAGGATCTGTACGGTGCACAGAAACTCAAATAACTAGCATACCTATTATTCTGATCAGTCTCCCTAGCTTCCATCCCGCACCAATTCTCCTCCATCAAGCAACTCGGTTAAGGTTAAGGCCATATTAAGATCAGCTCAGGCTTTAAAACTTACAGGGAGTGGACCACGAGTTACGTGGCGTCATGCTATCAATACACTACCGCGATCTTAGCCTCTACGGCTATGCAATCGTGCACTGATACTCCACTTCATCCGAGTGGTCCACAAAGGTCCACAGAAGCCCAAATAGGTAGCATGACTATCATTCTGATCAGTCCCTCCAAGCTTTCATGCCGCTTCAATCGTCCTACAGTTCCAGGATCGTCGCCAGTCTTCATGATCGTTGTTTAGTAGTTATAACCTGTCCAACTGAGATCCGAGGTTACTTTTCTCGCAAAGATCTTCCTTTTCACCAAGTCCTTTGGCAATAAGCAAATCATATGTTACTAAAAACGCTTCATATATACTCTCTCAGATTTTTGTGGTATTGGTAAATGTTCCGGTTATTGAAAATACGAGATATAAAAAGTATGAATATGGAAGAAACTAAATTTGCATAGAGCTTCAAAGTTTATTTAAAGCCATGCCTTAAATACACTTATTCATCTTATGAATTACATTTCTGGGGAATGTTTATTGTTGCTGGTTCCTATTATTAGCTTTAAAATTTTTCATTTAAATGGCCGCGTATACGTTTCCCCCATCACGGGTGACTCTCATCACGACCACGCTCGTTCGTGTCGCATATTTCATTCATTTTATTTCATTTCAATTCAATTTCGCTCTGTATTCAATGGTCGCTTTGTCGAAATTTCTCAATTCAAGTCCGCGCAATTCAAAGCGACGCCCGCACAGTGCGCGCAAGAAGAGGTCAAAGTTTCCTTTTATCTATGAGTATTTAGGCAGCGTTCATTGTCGGCATGTCGCCGTAGTTGCCTTTGAAATATACGCTTGCTCGTGGGCGTCCGTTGTAGCAATTGGTTTTTGTACTCCCGCTCAAATGTCTACCACTACACAAACACATATATGCAGTTGTTAGYGGCCAAGTCAATGGTGTTTACTGTTGTTGCATAGTAAGTAATTTACGAGTGCGTATATTGAATCGAGGCCGTTTTTCACAAGCTACAAAGCGCTGCATTGCAAAAAAGACGCTATAAATACAATTAACTTGATAAATGGCATACCAATATACTTAGGGCTTAAAATGGCGGCATTGGATTTAGTTTAAACTATTTATTTATTCCTTTCGAAAAAGCTTTTAGAAACATTTATTAATGCAGTGAGATTTCAACATATTGAAATAATGGATTTGTGTGTAGGAGAAGTGAACTAAAATGCTAGTACTAACTTTGAAACTCTGCTSTGCTCAATCCACCAAAAAGRAGACCCCACAATATATGCSARCTAAYGTAGAATWTGTCTCCTCAAYAKCGCATATAACGTTCTACCGAGCATACTGTGTGAAAGAAAAAAGCCGACGATCTTGAAATCATCAMGCTGATTGGATCTTATCAGTGTGGCTTCAGATCTGGAAAATAARCAAATGACCAGATATTCACTATGCGGCTAATCTTGGAAAAGACTCGGGAATTCGAAGATCGACAAACASCTCCTCTTCGATGATTTCAAAGCTGGTTTTGATGGCACTAAAAGAAGCTGCCTTTTAGAGCTTAATAGAGAAGCTACGCCGATGTTATCGATATCATATTGAGAGTATTCGACGCACTACCCGCCGAGAGAAGCAGAGAAAGAAAAAGAACTCCAGTCCATTGGAAAAAAGCTGGGCACACAAATAACAAAGATCATAATTTTAAATAACTCCCTTTTCAATTTATACCACACTAATCCTTGGAAGGATGCTCTAATGRGTTTCCTATTCAAAGGAAATACTCTATTTTTAAGACTAACATAGSTAATCAAGTTTTTAGTGGCTATGTAATGTACAAATATGAGACACAAGGGACTCTCTTGAGATATCTCATGCTCCAACCGAAATAAAAGCCGTTCATTCATAGGTTCTGCATATAGGAAGAAGTCACTTTAGGAAGCTCTCTGGCACAATTTGAATACGGTTTTTTAATAGGTTAAGGTTGGGTTCCACGACTGATCCAGAGAACGCACTTATACTACTATATACATTACTTTATAAAGCCATAAAAAGTGCTCCTGTATCCGACCTTATATGTAAGTCAGCAAAGCCCCTTGTGGCGAATACAAATTTGCTCAGGTCAGGTGTATTTATTCCCAMAAGCTCGGTGGGATATCTGAACGTGAGAAGAGCTTCCACGTATTTAAGCCTGAACCTCGTAAACGTGTAACATTCAAGAAGGAAGTATTGAGATGTTTCCATTTCGTCTTCTACCATACAGCTTCTGCAGCTGACATTCGGTAAGGTTTTCAAACTTAGAGAGTGGACGCCAATAAGACAACGACCCATTGGAACACCCACAACTCGAGAGAAGCTAGCATTACTGTTGGCAAAGAGCTCACTACATATCTTACGATCGATCTTGCGTCAAAAAGATCTTGTGACAGCGCATGAACCGATAGTAATTCAGAGGGCCAATCACCCGAACACGCAAAGCCCAGTTATTCAACCGTAGAACACACGAGAAAAGTGGAGACCGGCCCGTTCTCCTTCTTCGTACAGCGGGGCTTGATTTTTGTTTGCCTTCCTTGCCAACTGGCGATTGTTCTGTGGCCTAGAACCCATATTAATCTTATTACAAAGAGACTCAATGCTATTGGTAATGATGTTAAGCATTCCTTAACCAGCCTTCAACACATAGCTAGTGAGTTCAAAGGTAATTTTGCCGCCTTGCTGCTACTTGTATGAAAAGGCTGCACTCCGAGRCAATAAATTTATCACTACCGTAACGACAGCAACTTCAGGAAGTCTGAAACAGCAATTGCGAAAAATAATGGCAGCAGAGCTCCTGAAATATAATGGTCGAGACAACCAGTGTAATTTCGGACGGAAGAATTGATGTCTATATATTGAAGATATGGGATTTAAAGTGGTATGGTTATGGGCATACATTTTAGTTTTTTTAATTGTGAGTCAAGTTTTGTCACGAGTTCAGAATGCGCGCCTTATGGGATACACATGCAGACAGTGGTCTACTGATGCCGATCGCTAAACTCTATATAACGTATACTAAGCTTGCTGCTAAACCAGCAGAACATGTTGGAGCTTCTATAGAGATATATATCTGTTTGTATACACGCGAACTAGACCTTCAGTGATTTAGATATCGATCTGATATTTACACAGATCCCTTTCTTATCAAGAAGCTGCTCATTTCAGGGAACCGCTGATATCGGATCACTATAGCATATAGTTCCCATATGAACGAGTAGATGTGTATAAGAGACAGATATGAACGAGATGATCGGAATCAAGTCCCTTCGTATTAATTTTTTATATTTTACAATATATTTCCTCGAAGTTCGGCKTAGAATRTTGTCCCAGGCTATGCTACAATCTCCTAGCATATGCCTGACATAGAAACAGACCGATAAAAGTCAAGTTTTTTTATAAAAAAAAATCTTTTAGATTCGACAAAATATCTCTTTTTAAAAGAAAGGGCCTGTTAAACTGTCCTACAAACTAACCGATCAAACTCAACTGCTTGTATCTACGTTGACAAACAGTATGTATATGCTATATTTGAAGAGCCTCAAAAATTTGTTCTTCACTTTCTCACCCCAATTGCTTGAACTCTTAATAGCGCTTCAATAACATGCTCTTTTCCTCCTTTTTCATTGCTGCAGTTCAAAGAATATCAACATCGAGTTCTACAAAAAAGTCTCAAAAAAAATGTTATTTCGRTATCCTATTTATTCGGTTCATCATTATAATAAAATATAAGTTAAAAGTMGGGAGAACAAAGTGTACTTGTATGCATTCAAACTTCATTAATTAAAAACTGAAATAAAAGTCTAAGGAATACCATTATTATAATGTAAACATGTCTACCTATCTAAACCGGTAACTGAAATACAACAACGCAGAAAAAGTTAAGACCTTAGCGACGAGCTCGAATTTCACGGCAAATATTTCCATTCATTAAAATTGCTACGCAGTTCTCGGTAACTCGCCACAGGTGCTAGGATTCCACAGGCAGCGAACGGTGGCRCAGGAGTGGTGGCGTAGTGGCGCGCTCGCTCCTATAAAAGTACAATAGGCCGCATAGTGTAACCTAAGCCTTTTGCCACTGTTTCTCTTGCCTCAATTACAACAACTCGCTCGCTTGCTCGTCGCCTGGGCATTCAGTGCGCAACACATCCTTAGTATTCATGACGGCGACCAAGTAAATGGGACAGAGCGGAAGTTTGCTCATTATTTGCCGTTGAAATGTAGCAAATTTTATTTATGCCAATAAATATTCTTATAAAAGCGGATATTATTGGTGATCAAATGGCAAGACGGGGGACAGTGTGCGGCGGTTGAGTATGTGTAGGTGCGCCAAAATGAGCACACAATGGAGCGGCCGGAGGCGTTTTGTTGGCTGACTAGTTGGTTCACTGGTTTGGTTGGTTGRTTTGGCTCTGCTCAGCAGTTAGTGTGAGTGTAAAGGATTGCGGAAGCGGTCAACCAAAATACGTTCACCCGCTATATGCCATAATAARTTTCTACACACGCGTCACTGACATTGCCACAAAATACATTAAGAAACGTTGGGTTGTGTGCTACAAACTAACCGAAATAGTTTTGCTTTTGCACCAAGTGAACAATGAATGACGCTGGTGTAGTGACTGGTTGGGTTGTGGAGTAGGTGTTGTCATATTGGCAGAGTTAGCACAACAACAGCCCCATGCCAAGTAAGCAGTTACTGTAATGCTGAGTAGCAGAATAAAATAAGACGCGTAGCTGAATGCGACCCACGCAGATGGCAAGGAATAGCTGTGGCGTATCGCTTGGAAACAGTGTTTTACTTCCATGTAAAATTCACTCAAAACTAGCAGAGAATAGTTTTTAGTAGAACTTCAGAAGCTCAAGTAGTTTAATGGCATAATGCGCTAAGTACCTTAAATCTCTTCACGCGGTCTTATTCGAAATAATAATAAATATAAATAAGTAAAWAGTRGGATGGAGCCATGTATAGAAGTTCACRCAAGTGAGGAAAGCTCTCTGAGCGCCATTCATATAAACGATTATYTTACATAAGGCTCARGCAGCTSGCGACTTTCGACCTTAGACCAAGTAGAAGCCGAATCATCCCTCCCCAAGTTTGTGCGGTGGGTTTGGGATCAGTCATATAAAAAAACTCCCAATGAAAAMAACGCAAAAACCTCGAATGAGAGACCGCTCTTTTGATGGCGACCAATGAAAATTTCTTTAAACTACCGCTGGAGCAAATAATTCGAGCTGCAGAGCTGAACAAAAAGGTACAATCTTCTACAAGARTGTACAACTTCTAGCGTAGTAAAATCCTCACTCTACGACCAAAGACCAAACTCTACAAATCACTCATCATACCCGTCCTGTGTTATGGGGTAGAGCCATGGACGATAACACTAACTGCTGAGTCGGCGATACGAGTTTTAGGAAGAAAGGTTCTGCGAAAGWTGTATGRTGTTGCCCATTGACAAMGGCAAATACCGCAGTCGATGGAACGATGAGATCTACGAGATACGAATTAAGACAGCGACTAAGCTCCAGCACAGAGAGTATTCAACGCTATACCCAACGSAGGAAGCAGAGGAAGAACTCCACCCCGTTGGTAAAAACAGGTGGAGAAAGTCATGGCCACACTTGTAATCTCCAAATGGCGCCAAACAGTGAAAAGGAAGAACGACTGGTGTCTACGCTAAGAAAGAAGAAGAAGAAGACTTTTCATTAAAAAAAATTGCAACAAAGGGCCATGGTTTTCTTGACAATGTCTTGAATAGAAGTAGGTACCACGTTAGATATCTACTCTAGCAACTTACCTATCCAATCTATGGGAATTGTGAGCAAAAAGTCAGCCAAAGGCACTRCAGTCCACATATTCGGCACCTGGCACTTGAGATGCTTAAATATACCAGCTTTTTATGAGCATGGTAGAGAATTTCCGCTATCTACAACGCCGCCCTACATCACCCTTCTTACAATGTCACGGCAAACTGTTTAATCAAGATGTCTTAATTTTTACGGATATTAAAGCTTACACGGACRGCTTGACCGAAAATCGCATGGAATTCAACTCGTATAATCATCTTCAATATCTTTCTCGATTGTGCGAGCGAACGTCATCGATCTTCGAGTGGTAACCAAAAGTGAGTCGTAGTAATGGAGCATTGAGAGTCGTGAAATATATCGCGACTCATCCGGCTGAAGACTGACTATTCGAACAGATTTTCTAAATGTGTGAAAGCGAGAYYTTAAAAGTAGRAGCCCTRTAATGRCCTCTAAAAAATTRCCAAMYTTCCCATTCCCAAGTGATAGAATCKTTTTGGTTTTTCCACTATCAATACTACCCCAAATTAACTTTATAGTATACCCTGTCTTGCTAGCATTTCATGACCTAAGGTGTTCCTCTAGGGTTCATTGTTTCAAACAAATCTTAAAGAACTTAATGGTCTGAAACACTTTATGGGAATTATATTCCCAGCTGCCCACGAAAGATCCAACTCAGCAGCATTTTCGCTTCCTTCTATTCCCATGGAACTGGGTTATTAACCGAATTACCTGCTCTAAATATTGGCTGCTTGTATAAACTAACGCAGTGAGACCTAGTATTAGCSCAATGGATAGTCTTAATTAACTGTTCGTTAAGAAAGTTTGGTGTTTACTGGTTAGAACAGAAGCTCAAATGGAACCGTCTGTTATAGCCTTATTTTCCCATTTAGCTATTCCTTAAGAGGTTCGTGGATTTCCTGGTTATAGCAGAAACCCACGTGCCACCGTCTGTTATGCCAATAGTTTAGACTTAAAAATTAATTTAAAATCATTTAGTTTGAGGCTGCCTTCAGCGTTTGGATTACTACAGAAGAAACCCGCTACTGTTCCTATTTCACTCATTGATCTGTCGGTGAATATGTAGATTTTTACGTTGAAACTGTCGATCACAGAACCACTAGTGCATTTCGCTCTACCGAGGAATGAAAACTATATGTTCCATTTCTCACTTTTCCCTGGTCGCATTGCCAGTTTAGTCTAAGTTCATTAACAAGATCAACATAGAAAGACGGMTACCAACTCTACGCATCACTCTAACGATACACTAAAAACTCTTGGAAATCTTAATTTTAACCCCAACAGCCACACTGTGGTCGTTACTACAATTCCCACAGCTTTGCACTCATAAAACATTTTTATGATCGCCAGCACAGCATCGAAGAAACAGCGAACGCAAGCCAAGCAATTTCTATATTCACATCGAAATCCCTTGCGCTGTACGCCCTCGTACCGTATTACTAGCACGCATATATTAGAGGTATATGACAACATTTAGATGCGATTTTTCTATTATACAGCAGATACATATATCTGGCTGTGTGCTGTGCTTAGTGTTTACCGCATATAATATTTGTAGTATTTGTGGTGTCAGACTAACGGTCTAACGCTGCGGCGACGACGGCACCCACGCGCGTCCGCATTATAAGTGCTGATGAATCAGCCAAGTGCCGCGCAGCAGCGACGAAGTCATGAATGGGAGTTTTCCGTGCGCCACTACGACTGCTTGGCTCACATGACGCGCTGACGGAGAGGCAATGTGTATGTAAGCAAAAATACACCTACACAATCGTCCTTAATGTCTTTATGGGTGATGTGTGGAATGTGTGCGTCGCTATGAATATGGAGACAATGTAGCGCCCGGCATGCATACAGTAAGTGAGCATCTTATGCGATTGTATGTCGTGATCTGTGGTATGGACCAAAACTATTGGSCAAGACAGCGGTTAAAGCAGCACAAAGTTATTGCTACATATTATTGTTACACCCTGYAYAGGTTATATTAAGTTGGCYACGAAGTTTGTAACAACCAGTAATGACATCGGCGAGTCTAATCTTGTTCACCAGTCTGTATATAAAAGAACGAATCCTAGAGTATTGGAAATACTAATCTTGAATTTCGCATGTTCTTTTATACCGARGAAGCTGTTCGTTTGTCGAAACCCCCGGTAACGGATCATTACAGCACATAACGCGGGATTCAAGTAGAGATACTTTTCCTAATAAAATTAAGATACCATGCACGGGAGTAGCACCAAAGTTCAGCGAAACYGCTAAACAGGCTGACTCAATAAAATTGTGTGAGTTCGATCGTAGAAAAGAAGATGGAATCATCTTCAAGCGGATCGCGGCAGCTATACCCGCGGTTTTCATGAAGTTCTGCCCAAAACTGAATACCCTGAGTGATTGTGTCCTCGACTTACTTCAGAATC
This sequence comes from Bactrocera latifrons, assembly GCF_001853355.1. Classification (NCBI taxonomy): domain Eukaryota; kingdom Metazoa; phylum Arthropoda; class Insecta; order Diptera; family Tephritidae; genus Bactrocera; species Bactrocera latifrons. Next base: position 216,983 of record NW_017536941.1, on the reverse strand, counting down.
CTCCACCTTTGAGAAGGTAGAAAAGATGTGGTGACACTGCAATCCGACTATCCCAGCTCGTAACGGGGCAGCATTGAGACTCGAGAGAATCGATGAACCAAGTCGGTAAGTGTTGCTTTTACTGAACAAGGACTCCAGTTCTCTCTTCGTCACAACGAATGGTATCGGGTTTTGAGAGGGTGGTTCTTTGAATACCTCCGACTGATCCACGGCGGATGTCCAACAGCCGCCAGGAGCGCAAGTAACAGAGATCCAAGCGGGCATTAAAGTTACACGAAGAACGTGGGAAGTCGCTTGTRCAAGAACTGATGACGTTCGAACTTCCCAAGGGACATTGCTTCCCTTTATAGGCTGTTGAAATGTTCAAAGAAGGTGCGACGTTTTCGAGCTAAATTTTGTTCAGCGGTGAGGCCTATTGCTGGCTCAATGGGTATGTAAACAAGCAAAATTGCCTCATTTGAGACGAAGAGAAACCTGAAGAGATTTAAGAGCTGACATTGTATTCAGAAAAAAACATGGTTTAGTATGGTTTGTGAGACGGTGAAATCATCGGTTTATATTTCTTCAAAGATGATGTCGGTAAGAATGTAATCGTCAATGAAGACCATTATCGAGCAATGATAACCAACTAGGTTTCAACAAGACGGCGCCACTTCCGACACATTGCATAAATCAATAGCTTTTTTGAGATAACACTTCGGTGAGCAGATAATTTAACGTTTTGGGCCGATCCATCAAAGTCGTGATATGACAACGTTGGACTTTTTCTTGTGGGAATATGTAAATTCTGAATTCTATGTGGAAATCTTGCTTCGATTCTCCAATTACCAGTCAAAATACTCAAAATACTCGAAGAAGTCATCGAAAATTGGAATCAATGGATGGATGGTCTGAGACGTAACCGTGCCTAACATTTTAAAGAGATAATATCCTGAAAATAAATGCCAAAGAATATTCTTTCGAACGATAATAAAGATTGTCGATTAAATTTGAAGAATCTGTTTTTTTTTTTTTTTCAAAAAAGTAGGGAACCTCGATATTAATCAGCCTTTACCATTTATTGTTATAAGAATTGCACTTGTGGAGGGTATTATAGCGTCGGTGCAACCGAAGTTAATGTTCCTTCTTGTGTTTGTTATTGTTTTCATAATAGGTTGCCCACAATTGCGTCGGTGTTAGTTTTCTTGGCATTGCAGATGGCGCTAAAGTTGTGTGACACCCGCGCTGTCTCGTATAGCTTCTTTAGATTTCGGTGGCGGCGTCTTCAAGAATCAAATTTCGCTATGCGTAGGCGTTTTATAGTAATTTGGAAAATGCGTGCACATTGCTAGCTGTAGTTTTGGTGAACACAACTTATTTAAGCACACGCACATATTATATATGGACACAGRYATACATACATATGTAGATACTTACATACATACATACACWCACGTCTGCTTGCTTTTGCATATGTATGCGTATTTGCTTGTTTACTACAGTGCCCTTCAGTGCGCTTATTAAAAAATTTATTTGCTTATTTTTACAGCGCTTACGACGTTTTAGTTGCTGCTTTGCCGCCCGCGCTCACACACACATTTACCAGTCAGTGCCGGCACTATTGCCAATACAATATATCTTTATTTTTTTCTACCCACCTCCATCATTTTTATTGTTGTTTTATTGCGCGAAATACGTTTTCATTGACGGCATTGTGCGGCGCCTTTCGTTACTATGCTATCGATAGCGCCTAGAAGTATGCTTGTGCGTCGCTTGTAGGAAAACAAAACACCGTTACAAACGTATACATATATTGTGCTCGTGTATTTATGTGTGTGTTTGTGTTTGCGAGCATGTGCAGGGTATTTGTCTGTTTATTGTTAGGTTGCTTTTCTGTTGACAATTGACGCTTATGGCTATTTTCATAGCTGCTCAATGCTTTACTTTTATTGTTGCGCATTGCCACGCTCCCGCACTGTTGCTTTGTTGTCTTTGTTGTTTACTGGCATTTATTTTTTTTTTTACTCTTCACTGCTTCGATCTTTTGCGGTCATCAATTAAATATATTAATGGCTGTGCAATGGTTTGCATTCCGAGAAATTTATGACAACTCCATATCGTTGATGGCGCTGGCATTTGTTTTGAGTTTTCGTAGGATAATTTGTRTACTATTGTACTCTTAAGCCGGATCGTATTTTGTTGGCTTATTGGACTGTACTTTTGATTTATTTTAAATTTTTTAGAATTCAGAGAGAGGGACAAATCGAACAAGCAAATGCGATAAATGCAAATCAAAAGGGAAAAAGAGATGGAAAGACAGACAGATGACACCACGATATAGTCGAAACTGTGGACTTAACTCGGCGAAATCGCTCGGAGGAAGGCGAATACTATCGCATTGGCCAGAAATAGTAACGTTTTAAAACTGACAAATGATCCTAATATATCGAATTATTGAACAATTTGTCGGCAAATTGCACAAAAATGTTTCCATTCAGTGAAGTTAAAGGTCTAATTCTGTCTAACTCTACTTTTCGGTTACACCTGTGCCATTCTTCAGATTTCGTCATTTGTGACTTCTTTTTCAGCATAATTGGAGACTAATTTCAGCTGTCCAAGTAGAACTCTCAGAACCTTCGTGTGAATTAATAACATAACCCAAATTGTATTAAGCCTGTAAAATATGTCCTCTCCTCGCGTCGCATCTTAGTTAACGCTTCCCTTAAGGCTCTCAAATCGAACCTGATCTTGTATTCAACTCGGACTTTTATTTCAGAACTGAATTTCTTGGATCTGGCTGAATCCCAGGCAGGTGAAYTAGGTATTTCGTCACTTGAGCATTTGAATGTGACACCGTGCAGAAATGGCTGGTGGATTAATGTCGAAACCGCTTCCCTCATCTCTGAACTCATGGTACCTTAAGAGCGTAGGTGATCGCTCGCCTTGTCCTCTTAACTGAGAAAACCTTGGGACCATTTAAGGCGGCTACCTTGCAAKAGTTGGATAACGACTTTGACCGAAACGGATATGGGTCGAAGGCTACCTTGCAATGACCTGAAAGGGTCAACGCCTGAAGTGACGAATGGCAGCGAAACCCCTCCTTGTTGAAAGTGCTATTACCGGCTAGGCTTAGTAAACTCGTGTGCAGAAGACTGCCGGTGGGATAAGCAGTTATGGCTGGAGTAAGAAGTGGAATCGCTAATACCAGCAAAGGAACCACTGCTAGGTTCATGCTGAGTTTTATACCACAGGCAAGACTAAAAGCCCGGATAGAATGCAGGATTCGGCGACAAGGAAGTTGTAGTCAGACATGCATGGCAGCATGGCAGCAAAAATAATAGTTATGTACGGTGAAATTCAGGAATCTGAACAGCATGTCAGGGTACTTAGGGCCAGCAATGACAGCGAATCAGTGGGCTCGAGTAAGCTCCAACCTGTGGTTAACCGACAGAGATCGCATGCGGAGRAGTCTTCTTTCGGTAAGAAGCCTCSAATTAAAGTAGCACCAAAGTTCAGAGAAATTGCTGACTCAATAGAATTGAGTGTGTGCGATCATCACAGGAAAAATAGAGTGAAAGCGTGTCGTGGCGGGTATTTCCGCGGTTTTTATGAGGGAAATTCCTGGCCACCTTCAAGTTGTGAGATTGTAAGTTAGCAACATGCTGTTCATAGTCTAGTTAGGTGTGTCGGCGAACAATCAGCTTTCTTATATGAGGAAGCGATTGGAGAAATCTGTAAGGACAGTAAACTAGAGGCTTTACCTAAAGTGGATACACTAGACTCTCACACTCACATATGGCTTACTTCCGAACATTCTCCTAACTCGTAACTGGAGGGTGATGATGTTCAAGAGAATCAATGAATCATAGCGGCATGTGCTAATTATCCTGAACAAGGCGCTGGCTCTTAAAGAGCACTTTAACTAGGGCTTTTTTGAGGATACTTTTAAGGATACTCTCGACCGATGTCTGAGCGGAGGTCCAACAGCCTTCAGGAGCGAAAAGAAAGCAGGGAACAGAGGTCCAAATGGCCGTTGGAGTGGATTCGTACCTTTCAGGCGCAGCCGTGGGGCAGATCGTCGACTGGCGCTCAATATCGAGCGGTTATGCAAAGAAKGCCGTATCGAGCGTCTTAATAGTGCGAAACTCACACTTCTGGAGAACGAAAATACTTCAGATCAATCTCCAGCACGCAAAAGCAGCACCCACCTATATTTTTCTCCCTCTGGGAAAGTACGGAACCCACAGGGTGAAGCACTTKGAGCTTAATCTTGATAGGAAGCTCTCATGGGGCCAAATATCGAAGAGAGAGTGATGAAGGCATCGGTCGTCTTATACCGTTATAGAGAAGCAATTAGTGGAGGCGGAAAATAGATCTGCAGGATTTTTAAAAGACATTCTAGTGGTCTTCGCTTGGTCTTTTTTCAAAAGTGTTTTAAATAAATATATTTACTTTAATAACTGGTTTGACAGTTCACTACACCTCTGATAGAGCATTATCTACATCGAATATGAGTTTTTAATACCCTATAAACTCTTTCCTATTTTTAAAATGTATATTCCGTTAAATTTATTAATATCGCATTATTATGTTATGCCTTTGCACTTGGCATTGACATTGTCTTTGGCACAGTGAGTTCCAGACATTTTTAATCAATTTACTCCTTCCGTTAGACGTGCGTGAAAAATTGCGATTTCGATTGTCTGATAAATGAAATATTCATAAGTCACTTTGTCATCTGAACGGGACAAGCAAAGCATCCAATTTTGTATGTTTAGTGTATGGATTTTTTCATGAACTTGCTTGTATGTGTGAATGTAATCGTACTCGTTACGAACTTCCTGTCTGTTCTTGACCACAGTTACATGGAAAGTTTTTGTGCCTAGCAGACTGCCAACTCTTATGCTTTTGGTTTCATTGTAATAAAACRTATTTCCGTTTCCGTTACAGAAGTRTCGATTTCGTATTTATTTATGTATGGTACATTTTTTGTGTAGCAAAAACCGCATATGACATATGATACAAGACAACTACAGAGAAAGAAAATTATGTAAAGATTGAGTAAGTTATCTTGATTGTAGAGCCTATAGAATATTCTAAAACACTGAATATAAATTGAAAAATATATCCTGAAAATCTCACAACTGCCCCGAAAGCAAAGACTTAGAACTTTCTAGAATGTGTTTTAGGTCTCTTTATTCAACGAAAGTTGCTTCCTAGAGTGCATTCTTTTGAAGTCTTAGAAAATAGTCGCTGAGTGCTGGATCTGAAGAATACGGTGGATATGGAAGCAACTTGAAGCCCAATTCATCGATTTTAGACACCGTTTTCACTTATATGTGACTCGTTGCATTGTCTCGGTGAAACAGCAGTTTCCTTTGTTTTTTTTTTTAAATGAGGCCATTTTTTGCCAATTTGGAACTTCAAACGGTTCAAGGACTCTATGAAGTAATCGCTGTTGAAGATCTTTCTTTTTCAAGGTAGTCAATAACAATTATTTCAAGCCCATCCCAAAATACAGACATCAAAACCTGGGCAAACCGAATGATTTTCCACGATTTGGTGCGGGTTCATCGTGTACAGTCCACTCGGATGAATGTCTTTTGAACTTGGGAGTGGAATATGTAGCCATGTTGTATCTATTCGCACATATGGATATAAAAACTCCGGTTCCTGCGCTTCAGCGACARTGCGAACTTGCCCAACCGCAGCACTAGAATTCATGCTGGAGCTCACACCGCGGCAGCAGTGGTATTTAGCAAGTGGAGGATATGGATATGGAGAAAAAATGAAGACCTTAGGGGTTAACACACTACTTCATAAAGAAGTTTAAAGTTACTCTCAGCCATAAGGCGGAGTGGAGTGATGCCATGATCGACCTCGCAAATACCWGAAGACTTAGGAGAGGGTATTGCGGAAATTTTTTCTGAGTATATTTCAAGAAGATGTCATTGCATAAGTCAGTGAGCAGAAATCAATATAAAACCCAACTATCGCAACCAGCGCATCCCTATACACAGAGACACTAAAAGCGATCTCAGCTTATGAAGTCAAAACGCTATTAATGGAGGAGCGTACAGAAAGACTAAACCGTCAATCAGCCGTGTACACCTAATCCGGGTGCCGGGGCATAAAGGAGTAGCCGACAAAAAGCTGGCTGACGAACTAGCCCGCACTACGAAGGCTTCCAGTATAATATGGTCAGAAGCATACACTGCGGTGGTATCCCACACCATTAAGGATTTGCTCCGCAGGTAGAACAGAATGAGTAATGAACGGCGCTGGCAGCAGAAAACAGGAATGCGCCACGCCAAGTTACTATTGAAAGGTTAAAACCTGCCAAGATTATGAAATTGCGTCTCCTTGTTGCGCTCTTTACTAGACACTATAGGCTCAAGAAACACTTGTCCAACAGGGGCTTAGGCTCATGTACAAACTGCCAGTTTTGCGTTATAAAACGGTGAACTACAGAACATTTGATTCTTGATTGCCCAGCAATTTTTAGAAGCAAGTCCATAGTCCTTGGATCTACATGGACAGAGAGCGCCCAGCAAGCTCCTGGCCTTGTTCAAAGTTCTGGACATTTGTGACCATATATAGTAAGGAGGAATGTACAATAGACCATAAGTCGCAGTACCAAACCTCTATTATTTTCTAAATATCTATTTACCCTTGAACGTCACCGAACTTGTCGTTGTCGTTGGTCTAAAGTGAGCTTGCGCGGTACGCACTTTGCACAGAGCTTTAAGATAACCTAAATGTTGGTTACCCAATTATTACAGTCAATGGGGAGCGCTATAGAACTATGTTTAATGACTTTTTCTTGCCAGAATCATTAATTAAAGGCTTCAAGTACCATACAGTTTACGAAACAAGCAAGTTTTCGAGGGAAACCTTTGGTGAGCGACTGTGGAGAGAGGCTGAAAATCAAATTTTTTTTTTTTTGGGGATTATATGAAGTGGCTTGTCTACGCAGATAAGACCGCGACAATTGACGTCTTCGAAGAGTATATGCGGCGGGTTATTGCTGACATGCGACCCCAATTTTTGTAAAAAGTGTTGGAAAATTGKGCCTCTTGATATTTATTCCGGTATTCTGGTATTTATTTAAGCCAGCCGAGGATTAAACTTATACACATGACTTCATTGTCCTCCATTATCCCCGTCTTGCTATATGTGGTGGAGAGGGGTMGACGGTGACAATATCTAATGAGTCGATATTACGAGTTTTCGAAAGAAAAGTTCTGCGGATGACTTATGATCCCTTGCGCATTGGTAACGGCAAATGCCACCTTCGATGAAACGTTTAGCTGTACGAGAAATACGACGACATTGACATAGTTCAGCGAATGAAGAGGCAGCGGCTGGAAAGGTACTCATATAAAGTTAACGTTGTCCAGATGAACGAAAACACTCCAGCTCTGCATGTTTTCAGTACCCGCAGTATACGCCAGGGGGAAGCAGAGGAAGAGAAAGACCTGCACACCGTTGGAAGGACCAGGTGGTGAGGACCCGACTACATTTGGGATCTCCAACTGGTGCGGTGTCTACGCCAATAAATTAGAAGATATAATGACTCTCATTAACTTCTGGAAAGTGTTGGCCGAAACAAATCTCAAAAACGATAACATATATTCGCACAAAAATACGCAAGTATTCCCCCTTAAGAGCTTGCGCTTCATTTRCCACTTCCAATAGCTGTAAACAGTATTACAATTTACAGAAAACTTGTGTCTCTGTGTTCTAAGATTCTCATAACTAAATTCCACTTATCTTTTCTCGCAGTGTAAGCGCACAACTTCGCAAGAAAATTACCAATTTCGCATTGAACTTCAAATCGACAGGACTTCCTTGCAGCCTGATGAGTCTGTCGCCGCACAAAACTGACCACTGACCACCGACTGCTGCCACAACTTTCGAGTCAAGTCAACTGCGATTTTWGTGGCTTGCGTAATGTCATGCTGTTTATGCTTGGCTAGAGCCACTAGAAACGTCACTTGGCCGCATGTCTGCCTGCCTGTCTAACGGCATGTTTGTGAGTGCGTCAAGCACCCACCCGTTAGAGATGCCCRCTATGCCAGGCGCTATAAAGCCGCTTATGGACGAACGTGAACGTGAACACAAAGTAAGAAAAAAGCGCAAAGCAATGACAATTTTGTACACACAATTCGGTTGCCTACTTGCAGCAAATTGCTTTGGCTTAACGCCAAACTACGACATCAATTACAACAATGCCAACAATGGTTGAGTCATTGATCAGTAGGGCATGAATTGATGACAACGGTGGACAACGAGCAACTTTTATTTTTATTTTTATTTTTCATTCAGCATAGTGACACACACACACACACACACACATTTATGTGTAACGAGTGGACAACTCGCCTGCGCACAGGAAGTGCTAAAGCACCGTTATGGCAAAGCGTGGAAGTGGCATGACGTTGAAAGCTGACTGAAGGCAGTTATGCTTGGAGCGAGTTTAAAGCGTGTGCGGCGCAAAGTGAACGTGTATAAATGTGTGCGTGGAAGAGCTGCTGCGCATGCTAATATTTGTTGAAAAATTGCCAAAAAAAAATGTTGTAAGCAATCGACCCACGTTTGCAAACTTTCCAGCTATAAATTTGTGTTTTGTTGTGCTTGACTTTGGCGTAATACCCAATTGTTGTTGCTTATTTRTTTCTCAACCGAAAGCGAGTAAAAGAACCAAAAAACTAATTTAAGTTTAGTTTGTATTGGCAAATGGGGGAAGAAACASACAAAATCAACGCCGTTGACACCAAAGTTTTACTCAAGAAAATTCGCTGCTTGTTGTTACTCATACGCCACGTACAACCAGACTATCTATGGTATATACGGTCAACAGTATGTGAGMAAAACTGTGTGCAGAACTCTTGGTAGCGTAAAGTAGATACGTAGGGGTGCATGGCATATGTGGCGTCATGCATAACACACGCTGAAAATATTCTTTTTCGGAAATTTTCTGAATGAACAAGTCAGCAAGCGAGCGATGAGTCGCCTAGCGTATTTTTTCATATCCACACACACACACACACACACAATAAATACAACAATTACAACCAACAATAACACATTCACAACTAACACAAACAATAACAATAATAGATGTAACGGTCATGTGAGTACTACGCATCATGTGGGCACACACCGCTTGTGTGGTTGCGCCGCCACACGGTGATGTCATGCAGGCGCTTATTTTAACCAATGAATGAATRTTCTTCTGCTTGTGAAAATCTTAATGAACAATAAACGTAGTAGGCAGTCTGGCAGCTAGTAAAAATTGTGAAATGCGCGCGTAGACTATCGTTTTCGCAGGTAAGGTGTGTGTTGGCAGGGTTATGCACTTTTCTGCCTTGGGGTCAACTGCAGTCGGCAGTCGGCAGGAGCGTGTAATGAAGTGCCTACACTTAAGCGTATATAAATAGTGGCGGATAGTATGTGGCATACTGTGTGTGGGATTTACCTTGATATGTTTCACTTAATGTTTAATTAAATACGGTTTGTGTGTAGGTACAGTCGTGGGAAGCTCAAAGGGTTTGAAAATAAATTAACCAAGTAAACAATTAAAATCGTGTATTAATAAACTCGTGTCTACTGTTTATATTAGTTTGATGTTCAGGAAGATAAAATGTGTTTTTTTTTTAGAATAATAGCAATAGAAAAAGTCAAACAAAAATTTTCCATACAAAAAGTTGCTTTTGAACGATCAGTTTGTATGGCAGCTATATGATATAGTGATGCGATCGAAAAAACTTTCTTCGGAAATTATAATGATACTTTTTATAAAAAAGTTTTCCATACAAAAAGTTGCTTTTGAACGATCAGTTTGTATGGCAGCTATATGCTATAGATTATCAATCTAAACAATTTCTTTAGAGATTGTAGTGATACTTTTTATAATAATTTGTGACGAATTTTGTGAAGATATCTTGTCAAAGAAAAAAGTTTTCCATAAAAAAAATTGTTTTTGAACGATCAGTTTGTATGGCAGCTATATGATACAGTGATCCGATCGAAAAAACTTGCTTCGGAGATAGTAGTGATACTTTTTATAATAATCGGTGACATATTTTGTGAAGATATATTGTCAAACAAAAAAGTTTTTCATACAAGAACTTGATTTTTCTCGATCACTTTGTATGAAAGCTATAAGCTATTATGATCCGATCGAAAAAACTTTCTTCGAAAATTATAATGATACTTTCTGTAATAATTTGTGACAAATTTTGTGAAGATATCTTGTCAAACAAAAAAGTTTTCTTTAAAAAAACTTGTTTTTGAACGATCAGTTTCTATGACAGCTATATGCTATAGTGATCCGATCTAAGCAATTTSTTCGGAGATTATAGTGTTATGCTGGATAATAATCTTCGTGAAATTTTGTGAAGATATATTGTCAAACWAAAAAGTTTTCCATAAAAAAAAATGTTTTTGAACGATCAGTTTATATAGCAGTAATGGTTGGCTTGTGCAAGAGAAGAGTCATAAACAGCCATGCACATTTCACCACATGCGATTGGTGCAATGTATCGGATCCAGCGTTTGCGAATCAATAGAGTAGCACGCACCTCACTGAAAAAAAAGGCAGCGCTCGACATAGAGAAGGGGCAGGGACGTAACAGAGAAGCTATACGTTGAGCACACGGACGGCACGCTGACAACGTCGGACTGACGTATGGAACGACTTRRCGCATTTTACATAAAGATCTTAAATTGAAAGCATACAAAATACAGCTTACYCAAGAACTAAAGCCATTCGATCTTCCCAAGCGACATTGCTTCGCTCTATGTTCTCTTGAAAATCTCCAAGAATATCCGACGTTTTTGAGCCCAATTTTGTTCAGTGTAGAGGCCCATTTCTGGCTCAATGGATATGTAAATAACCAAAAYAGCCGTATATGAGACGAAGAGCAATCTAATTAGAGTCCAGATCTACCATTTCATCAAGAAAAAACAACGSTTTGATGTGGTTTGTAGACCGGTGAAATGAACGGTCCATATTTATTCAAAAATAATACCGGGAAAACGTCACCGTCAATTGCTACCGTTATCGCTTMATGAGAATCGACAATTTCATGCCTGAAATTGAAGTTCGTAARCTCGTCGACATTTGGCTTCGACAAGACGGCGTCACTTTMCACACATCGCATCAATCTTTGGATTTGTTGAGAGAACACTTCGGTCAGCAGACAAAAATATTCTTTATTTTCTGAATTAAAAAACACATAATATTATAATTTACAAATATTTTTCGCCTCAAAAAACAATTAGCATTCCCAAGAAACACTTTTCTATTTACTAAACAAAAAATAACACCACTCAGTACATGTCTTAAAAAGACCTAACATTCTTCAACACTGTATCACATCACCTCATTGCAACAACGCAATAAGCAYTGCACGCATGCACATATTTACGAGCACTCAATCATGCAGTGCCGTGATTCACACAGCTGCAGGCAGTAAGCGCTAACCTCACAGTCACTCGTGTCAACCAATTCCTGGAACTGGCGCCTAGATCCTGCATGCAGTTGTCAAAAGTAAAAGCATGCAATAAAACCTCAAACAATGAATTATACATATATAATGGCAGTGCCGAGCAGCGCATTCGTCTCGAACAGTTGAGTGACAACATGATCGGTCAGCCATTCAAGCAGTCAAACAGGCGCGACTGCCGTTATTGCCGCCGTGATGCGGAAGATTTCCTCTGTTATATGCGATTATATGTAATGTATGCTAACGGTACAAATGCAAAGGATGTGCATGCAGCTGCCACCGGCTGAGCAGTAAACTTGGAAGACATGGTGCTAAAAATAAGCCAAGCTCTTACTTGCGAGACCGCCTGCTGGCCCCATGCGCCGTTGTCTGCAACCGCATAATGCCTTAAGGATTGCATACCTCCGCGCATATTAGATGATTGTTAAACGCAATAGATAATCGTATTTTGTTGCATATTCCATGCCATGTATCATGTCATGCATAAATCTAATATGGGTTATAAATATAAAGATATCATGGCGTCGTATTTTATAGCACTTATTTAATGCCGAATAAATAGTTATTAATAGTCGAATGAATCAATGCATGAGGCAAGAACTATTTGTGATATTATAGCTGCTATAGCTGAGCGAATAGTAAGTAYTTACGTAACTTGTAGAAAATTTTTTAGTAAGAATATATAGAGTTGATAAGTACATAGATATTTATTGCAAAATATAAATTTAGCGAAGGTATAACGTAATCGATTAAACTTTGTAAAAACAATGATTTCAACATATAKCAACCAAAATCGGGTCGAATAACATTTCAAGACCTCAGAAATCGAGTCTGAGACCCCTGATAATGTACGWGGACAACACGAAATATCTCCTTTCACTRCCTTTTGTCAACAGTTGCTACTTCAAAGTGTGTGAGGCAATTGAAAAGTAAAAAACTCTCTCAACGTACAAAGACCAAACTGTAGAAGTCACTCATCATTCCCGCCCTTCTATTTGGTGCAGAGCCATGGACGATGCCAACATGTCATAAGTCGTCGGTAGTAGGTTTCAAGAGAAAGGTTCTGCATAATATTTATGATGCTTTTCGCATTGGAAAGGACGAATACCGCAGTCGATGGAACTATGTGCTGTACGAAATATACGACAGCTTTGACATAGTTCAGCGCATTAAGAGACAACGGCTACGGTGGCTTGTTCATGTCATCCGAATAGATGAAAACACTACTGCTCTGCGAGTACTCGACCTAGTATCCGATGKGGGAAGCAGAAGAAGATACCTCTTCCCCTCCACTCTGTTGGAAATACTAGGTGGAGGAGAACCTAGCTACATTTGGAATCTCCAATTGACGCCAAACAGCAAAAAGTAAGAACAACTGGCGCGCTGTTGTAAACTCGGCTATAACCGCGTAAGAAAAAGAAGAAGACCTCAATGCTTATAATTGAATTTATACTAAAGCAAATAAAATGTTAACCTCGGTTGTGGCGAAGCACGAATTGCCTTCACAAATTCAAAAGTATCCATACAAGAACTTGAATCTGATCGGCTTTCCATACGAGCACTTGCTTCTGATACCGAGAAACAAGAAGCTCTTAGGGAGAAAAGAAAGTTTGAAAATTTTCAGATCGATAACTCAAAAACTGAGGATTTARTACGCTTATATACAGACGGACGAACTTATGGACAGACAAACATGGCTAAATTTTCTCAGCTCGTCATGCTGCTTATCTATATACGAGTATGTATTTTAAWTGGTGTCAGATGCTTGTTTTTGAGTGTTACAGTCATCGTGGCAATGACTATAAATATACCATGTTCAAAGAAAACATATCAGTTAATCTATGAGTTACCTTACAGAAATTACTCGGATGCTAAAATTTGTTTAAGATTTCCTCCTTAGCTTCTTAGCCTTTATATAAGGCATATAGGAACTTTCAAAATTCCGTTAGACCTGTATGCCCAAAAAATAAAGTGGCATTGTATTTATTTTGAAAATTCTTTATTTATTCTTCCAAATTAATTTCATCCCGTTCAAAGTAATCCCCACTAGATGTAGTACATTATGCCAACGGATTTTCCAATCTTCGAAACACTGGTTGTAGTGTCACTTTCCGGGATGGCCTTCAGTTTCGTCTTCGCTGCGGCTTGAATGCCGTATAAAAACGATGTTCCCGGAGCGGTCTTTTGAGCTTGGTGAACAGCCAGAAGTCGCACGGCACCAGATCAGAAGAATACGGTGGTTGCGGAACTATATCGGTTGAGTTTTTGGCGAAATGATCATTTAATGCAAATTCTTTGCTCAACAAATTTCGACATCGCAAAAAACGAAAAACTCACTTTTAGCAGCTCACAAAACGACACGTATCTCAAATACTAATGAATATTTTGCCATGAAATTTGACATAAATATGACTGACAGTACTACCAACCTAAAAAAAAATAATTCTCCAAATCTTTCGACGCGCGTAGATTACATTCAAATGTC